>NW_022680522.1:0-180403 GCF_009764315.1 Trachypithecus francoisi
ATAAGTGTCCCATTGCAGATTTCCAAAAAACTGTGTTAGGAATCTGAACACTGAAGAGAACGTGTAACTCTGTGAGTTACATTCATACATTGAAGTGCTTTTTCCCAAAAAGCTTCTTTCCAGTTTTTCTGTGAAGATACTTCTTTTTCCACCATTGCTCTCCGTGAGCTCCCAAATATCAGTTTGTAGAATCCTTGAGTACTGTGTTAGCAAACTCTTCCTCGAAGGGAAGAATGGAACACTATGTAGTGAAATAACACCTCAGAAGCAATGTCTCAGAAAGCTTCTCTCTAGTTATTATAGGAGGAGATTTCCTTATTCACCATGGGCCCCAAAATGAGCTCCCAAATATCACTTACAGATTCCCCGTAAAGAGAGTTAGCAAACTGCTTCATGAGGTCTAAGTTGTAATTCTGTGATATGAATTCACAGAGCACAAAGAAGTTTCTCTGAAAGCTTCTTTCACGTATTGAACTAGTGAGATATTTCCTTTATCAGCGTAGGCCTCAATGCGATCCAAAGTAGCGCTTCTCAGGTTCTTCAAACACAGTGTTAATGGACTGTTCCATGAAACATCAGTGAAACTCTGCGAGATTAATTCACAGCTCACCAAGAAGTTTCTAAGAAAGCCTCTTTCTGATTTTCATCAGAGGTTATTTCCCTCTTCACCATAAGCTTCACTGCAATAAATGTCCACTGCAGATTTCCAAAAAACTCTGTTAGGAAACTGAACACTGAAGGAACGTGTACTCTGTGAGTTAATTCATACATTGATGTGGTTTTTCCCAAAAAGCTTCTTTTCAGTTTTTCTTTGAAGATACTTCTTTCCACCATTGCTCTCCGTGAGCTCCCAAATATCAGTTTGTAGAATCCTTGAGAACTGTGTTAGCAACTCTTCCAAGAAAGGAAGAATGGAACTCTGTGTGATGAAGTAACACATGAGAAAGCAATGTCTCAGAAAGCTTCTCTCTAGTTATTATAGGAGGTGATTTCCTTATTCACCATGGGCCCCAATGAGCTCCCAAATATCACTTTGCAGTTTCCACGAAAAGAGTGTTAGCAAACTGCTTCATGAGCCTAAGTTGTAATTCTCTGAATGATTCACAGAGCACAAAGAAGTTTCTCTGAAAGCTTCTTTCGCGTTTTGAACTAGTGAGATTTCCTTTATCAGCGTAGGCCTCAATGCGATCCAAAGTAGCCCTTCTCAGGTTCCTCAAACACAGTGTTAATTGACTGTTCCAGGAAACATAAGTGTAACTCTTCGAGATTAATTCACACCTCACCAAGAAGTTTCTAAGAAAGCCTCTTTCTGGTTTTCATCGGAGGTTATTTCCCTCTTCACCATAAGCTTCACTGCAATAAGTGTCCCACTGCAGATTTCCAAAAAACTGTGTTAGGAAACTGAGCACTGAAGAGAACGTGTACCTCTGTTAGTTACATTCATGCATTGAAGTGCTTTTTCCCAAAAACCTTCTTTCCAGTTTTTCTGTGAAAATACTTCTTGTTCCACCATTGCTCTTCGTGAGCTCCGAAATATCAGTTGGTAGAATCCTTGAGAACTGTGTTAGCAAACTCTTCCAAGAAGGGAAGAATGGAACTCTGTGTGATGAAGTAACACATAAGAAAGCAAGTGTCAGAAAGCTTCTCTCTATTTATTATAGGAGGTGAATTCCTTATTCACCATGGACCCCAAAGAACTCCCAAATATCACTTTGCAGGTTCTACGAAAAGAGTGTTAGCAAACAGCTTCATGAGGCCTAAGTTGTAAATCTGTGATATGAATTCACAGAGCACAAAGAAGTTTCTCTGAAAGCTTCTTTCGCGTTTTGAACTAGTGAGATTTCCTTTATCAGCGTAGGCCTCAATGGGATCCAAAGTAGCCCTTCTCAGGTTCCTCAAACACAGTGTTAATGGACTGTTCCAGTAAACGTAAGTGTAACTCTGTGAGATTAATTCACAGCTCACCAAGAAGTTTCTAAGAAAGCCTCTTTCTGGTTTTCATCGGAGGTTATTCCCTCTTCACCATAAGCTTCACTGCAATAAGTGTCCCATTGCAGATTCCAAAAAACTGTGTTAGGATACTGAACACTGAAGAGAACGTGTAATCTGTGAGTTACATTCATACATTGAAGTGCTTTTTCCCAAAAAGCTTCTTTCAGTTTTTCTGTGAAGATACTTTTTTTCCACCATTGCTCTCCGTGAGCTCCCAAATATCAGTTTGTAGAATCCTTGAGAACTGTGTTAGCAAACTCTTCCACGAAGGGAAGAATGGAACTCTATGTGTGAAGTAACACATCAGAAAGCAATGTCTCAGAAAGCTCTCTCTAGTTATTATAGGAGGATATTTCCTTATTCACCATGGGCCGCAAGAGCTCCCAAATATCACTTTGCAGGTTCCACGAAAAGAGTGTTAGTTAACTGCTTCATGAGGCCTAAGTTGTAATTCTGTGAGATGAATTCACAGAGCACAAAATAGTTTCTCTGAAAGCTTCTTTCTCGTTTTGAACTAGTGAGATTTCCTTTATCAGCGTAGGCCTCAATGCGATCCAAAGTAGCCCTTCTCAGGTTCCTCAAACACAGTGTTAATGGACTGTTCCTGGAAACATAAGTGTAACTCTGCGAGATTAACTCACAGCTCATCAAGAATTTCTAAGAAAACCTCTTTCTGGTTTTCATCGGAGATTATTTCCCTCTTCACCATAAGCTTCACTGCAATAAGTGTCCCACTGCAGATTTCCAAAAAACTGTGTTAGGAAACTGAACACTGAAGAGAACGTGTAACTCTGTGAGTTACATTCATACATTGAAGTGCTTTTTCCCAAAGAGCTTCTTTCCAGTTTCTCTGTGAAGATACATCTTTTTCCACCATTGCTCTCTGAGAGCTCCCAAATATCAGTTTGTAGAATCCTTGAGAACTGTGTTAGCAAACTTTTCAAGGAAGGGAAGAATGGAACTCTGTGTAGTGAAGTAACACATCAGAAAGCAATGTCTCAGAAAGCTTCTCTCTAGTTATTATAGGAGGAGATTTCCTTATTCACCATGGGCCCCAATGAGCTCCCAAATATCACTTTGCAGGTTCCACGAAAAGAGTGTTTGCAAACTGCTTCATGAGGCCTAAGTTGTAATTCTGTGAGATGAATTCACAGAGCACCAAGAAGTTTCTCTGAAAGCTTCTTTAACGTTTTGAACTAGTGATATTTCCTTTATCAGCGAAGGCCTCAATGCGATCCAAAGTAGCCCTTCTCAGGTTCCTCAAACACAGTGTTAATGGACTGTTCCAGGAAACATAAGTGTAACTCTGTGAGATGAATTCAATCTCACCAAGAAGTTTCTAAGAAAGCTTCTTTCTGGTTTTCATCGGAGGTTATTTCCCTCTTCACCATAAGCTTCACTGCAATAAGTGTCCCATTGCAGATTTCCAAAAAACTGTGTTAGGAAACTGAACACTGAAGAGACCGTGTAACTCTGTGAGTTACCTTCATACATTGAAGTGCTTTTTCCAAAAAGCTTCTTTCCAGTTTTTCTGTGAAGATACTTCTTTTTCCACCATTGCTCTCCGTGAGCTCCCAAATATCAATTTGTAGAATCCTTGAGAACTGTGTTAGCAAACTCTTCCAAGAAGGGAAGAATGGAACTCTGTGTGATGAAGTAACACATCAGAAAGCAATGTCTCAGAAAGCTTCTCTCTAGTTATTATAGGAGGAGATTTCCTTATTCACCATGGGCCCCAATGAGCTCCCAAATATCACTTTCCAGGTTCCACGAAAAGAGTGTTAGCAAACTGCTTCATGAGGCCTAAGTTGTAATTCTGTGAGATGAATTCACAGAGCACAAAGAAGTTTCTCTGAAAGCTTTTTCACGTTTTGAACTACTGATATTTCCTTTATCAGCGTAGGCCTCAATGCGATCCAAGGTAGCCTTTCTCAGGTTCCTCAAACACAGTTTTAATGGACTGTTCCAGGAAACATAAGTGTAACAATGCGAGATTAATTCACACCTCACCAAGAAGTTTCTAAGATAGCTTCTTTCTGGTTTTCGTCGGAGGTTATTTCCCTCTTCACCATAAGCTTCACTGCAATAAGTGTCCCATTGCAGATTTCCAAAAAACTGTGTTAGGAAACTGAACACTGAAGAGACCGTGTAACTCTCTGAGTTACATTCATGCATTGAAGTGCTTTTTCCCAAAAAGCTTCTTTCCAGTTTTTCTGTGAAGATACTTCTTTTTCCACCATTGCTCTCCGTGAGCTCCCAAATATCAGTTTGTAGAATCCTTGAGAACAGTGTTAGCAATCTCTTCCAAGAAGGGAAGAATGGAACTCTGTGTGATGAAGTAACACATCGGAAAGCAATGTCTCAGAAAGCCTCTCTCTAGTTATTATAGGAGGAGATTTCCTTATTCACCATGGGCCCCAATGAGCTCCCAAATATCACTTTGCAGGTTCCACGAAAAGAGTGTTAGCCAACTGCTTAGGAGGCCTAAGTTGTAATTTTGTGAGATGAATTCACAGAGCACAAAGAAGTTTCTCTGAAAGCTTCTTTCACGTTTTGAACTAGTGAGATTTCCTTTATCAGCGTAGGCCTCAATGCGATTCAAAGTAGCCCTTCTCAGGTTCCTCAAACACAGTGTTAATGGACTGTTCCAGGAAACATAAGTGTAACTCTGTGAGATGAATTCACACTTCACCAAGAAGTTTCTAAGGAAGCCTCTTTCCAGTTTTCATCTGACGATATTTCCCGTGTCACCATAAGCTTCATTGCGCTAAGAAGTATCCCATTGCAGATTTCCAGAAAACTGTGTTAGCAAACTGAACACTGAAGAGAACGTGTAACTCTGTGAGTTACATTCATACATTGAAGTGCTTTTTCCAAAAAGCTTCTTTCCAGTTTTTCTGTGAAGATACTTCTTTTTCCACCATTGCTCTCCGTGAGCTCCCAAATATCAGTTTGTAGAATCCTTGAGAACTGTGTTAGCAAACTCTTCCACGAAGGGAAGAATGGAACTCTGTGTGATGAAGTAACACATCAGAAAGCAATGTCTCAGAAATCTTCTCTCTAGTTATTATAGGAGGAGATTTCCTTATTCACCATGGGCCCCAATGAGCTCCCAAATATCACTTTGCAGATTCCACGAAAAGAGTGTTAGCAAACTTCTTCATGAGGCCTAAGTTGTAATTCTGAGAGATGAATTCACAGAGCACAAAGAAGTTTCTCTGAAAGCTTCTTTCACGTTTTGAACTAGTGATATTTCCTTTATCAGCGTAGGCCTCAATGCGATCCAAAGTAGCCCTCCTCAGTTTTATCAAACACAGTGTTAATGGACTGTTCCAGGAAACATAAGTGTAACTCTGCGAGATGAATTCACACATCACCCAGAAGTTTCTAAGAAAGCTTCTTTCTAGTTTTCATCTGAGGTTATTTCCTTTGTCACCTTAAGCTTCATTGCGTTCAGAAGTATCCCATTGCAGATTTCCAGAAAACTGTGTGAGCAAACTGAACACTGAAGAGAATCGTGTACCTCTGTGAGTTGCATTCACACATCGAAATGCAGTTTCTCAGAAGTCTTCTTTCCAGTTTTGATCTGAGGCTCTTTCACCTTTATCACCATAGCCCTCAATGAGCTCCCAAATCTCACTTTGCAGAAACCAAGATAACAGAGTTAGCAAACTGTTCCCAGAAGGGAAGGGTGGAACTCTGTGCGATGAAGACACACATCAGAAAGCAATCTCTCAGAAAGCTTCTCTCTAGTTCTTATCTGAGGATATTTCCTTTTTCACCATGGACCCCTATGGGCTACCCAATCTCACTTTGCAGATTCCACGAAAACAGTGTTAGCAAACTGCTTCCTGAGAACTAAGCTGTAAGTCTGTGAGAGGAATTCACAGATCACAAAGAGGTTTCTCAGAAAGCTTCTCTCACATTTTGAACTGATGATATTTCCTTTCTCAGCCTAGGCCTCAATGCGATCCAAAGAAGTCCTTCTCAGGTTCCTCATAAACAGGGGTAATGCACTGTTGCATGAAACATAAGTGAAACTCTGTGAGATGAATTCACACATCACCCAGAGTTTCTAAGAAAGCTTCTTTCTAGTTTCCATCTGAGATTATTTCCTTTGTCACCGTAAGCTTCATTGCGTTCAGAAGTATCCCATTGCAGATTTCCAGAAAACTGTGTGAGCAAACTGAAAACTGAAGAGAAACGTGTAACTCTGTGAGTTGCATTCACACATCGAAATGCAGTTTCTCAGAAGGCTTCTTTCCAGTTTTGATCTGAGGCTTTTTCACCATAGCCCTCAATGAGCTCCCAAATCTCACTTTGCAGAAACCAAGATAACAGAGGTAGCAAACTGTTCCCAGAAGGGAAGGTGGAACTCTGTGTGATGAAGACACACATCAGAAAGCAATCTCTCAGAAAGCTTCTCTCTAGTTCTTATCTGAGGAGATTTCCTTTTTCACCATGGGCCCCTATGGGCTCCCTATCTCACTTTGCAGATTCCACGAAAAGAGTGTTAGCAAACTGCTTCCTGAGAACTAAGCTGTAACTCTGTGACAGGAATTCACAGATCACAAAGAAGTTTCTCAGAAAGCTTCTTTCAAATTTTAACCTACGATATTTCCTTTCACCCCATTTTCTTCAAAGGCATCCGAAATATCCGTTCTCAGATTCCACACAACCGGGCTAGGCAACGGCCCCACGAAATACAGCTGTAACTCAGTGGGTTGAATTCACTCATCACAAAACGGTTTCTCAGAAAGCTTCTGTGGTTTAGAAGATGAAGTTGTTTGTGGTCTCGGAGCGCCCCCGTGTGTCCTATTGCAGATTCTTCGAAAACTCTGCTAGCAAGCTTCTCAGTGAAAACAATGATGGAACTCTGTGGCTGAATTCACCCACCGCAAAGAAGTTTCTGAGAAGGCTTGTCTGCACGTTTGTCTGAGGATACTTCTTTATTCACCATGGGCTTCAACGATATCCAAGACATCACTTCGGAGATTCCACAAAATGAGTGCTAGCAAACTCCCCCAGGAAAGGGTGGTGTAACACTGTAAAATGAATTCACACATCACAAAGCAGTTTCTCAGAAAGTTCATTCCGCTTTATCTCGGAGGATATTTCCTTTGTCCTTCTACTCATCAAACCCATCCGAAATATCACTTCTCAGAATCCACGGAAAGAGTCCTAGAAAACGGCTCCAATAAATAGTGGTGTAACTCTGAGAGATGAAGTCACACATCAGAAAGCAATTTTTCAGAAAGCTGCCTTCAGTTTTTGATCTCAGGATATTTGCTTCATCACTTCAGCTGCATAGCGCTAAGAAGTATTCCATTGCAGATTTCAAGGAAACTGTGATAGCAAACTCATCACTGAAGAGAAACTTGTAACTCTGTGAGTTACATTCACACATCACAATGCAGTTTCTCAGAAGGCTTCTTTCCAGTTTCTGTCTGAGGATAATTCCTTTTTCACCAGAGCTCTCAATGAGCTCCCACATATCACTTTGCTGAATCCACGAGAACAGTGTTAGAAACTGTTCCCTGAAGGGAAGGGTGGAACTCTGTGTGATGAAGTCACATATCAGAAAGCAATCTCTCAGAAAGTTTCTCTCTAGTTATTCTCTGAGGATAATCCTTTTTTCACCGTGGGCCCCAATTGGCTCCAAAATATCATTTTGCAGATTCCACGAAAAAAGTGTTAGCAAACTTGTTCCTGAATGAGAGAAGTTGTAACTCCGTGAGACGAATTCACAGATCACAAAGAAGTTTCTCAGAAAGCTTCTTTCTCGTTTTTAACTGATGATATTTCCTATATCAGCGTAGGCCTCAATGTGATCCAAAGTAGCCCTTCTGAGATTGCTCAATAACTGTGGTAATGCATTGCTGCATGAAACATAAGTGTAACTCTGTGAGATGAATTCACACATCACCCAGAAGTTTCTAAGAAAGCTTCTTTATAGTTTTCATCTGAGGTTATTTCCTTTGTCACCGTAAGCTTCATTGCGTTCAGAAGTATCCCATTGCAGATTTCCAGAAAACTGTGTGAGCAAACTGAACACTGAAGAGAAACGTGTAACTCTGTGAGTTGCATTCACACATCGAAATGCAGTTTCTCAGAAGGCTTCTTTCCAGTTTTGATCTGAGGCTCTTTCCTTTTTCACCATAGCCCTCAATGAGCTCCGAAATCTCACTTTGCAGAAACCAAGGTAACAGAGGTAGCAAACTGTTCCCAGAAGGGAAGGGTGGACCTCTGTGTGATGAAGACACACATCAGAAAGCAATCTCTCAGAAAGCTTCTCTCTAGTTCTTAACTGAGGAGATTTCCTTTTTCACCATGGGCCCTTATGGGCTCCCATATCTCACTTTGCAGATTCCACGAAAAGAGTGTTAGCAAACTGCTTCCTGAGAACTAAGGTGTAACTCTGTGAGAGGAATTCACAGATCACAAAGAGGTTTCTCAGAAAGCTTCTCTAACGTTTTGAACTGATGATATTTCCCTTATCAGCGTAGGCCTCAAGGTGATCCAAAGAACTCGTTCTCAGGTTCCTCATAAACAGTGGTAATGCACTGCTGCATGAAACATAAGTGAAACTCTGTGAGATGAATTCACACATCACCCAGAAGTTTCTAAGAAAGCTTCTTTTTAGTTTCCATCTGAGGTTATTTCCTTTGTCACCGTAAGCTTCATTGCGTTCAGAAGTATCCCATTGCAGATTTCCAGAAAACTGTGTGAGCAAACTGAACACTGAAGAGAAACGTGTAACTCTGTGAGTTGCATTCACACATCGAAATGCAGTTTCTCAGAAGGCTTCTTTCCAGTTTTGATCTGAGGCTTTTTCACCATAGCCCTCAATGAGCTCCCAAATCTCACTTTGCAGAAACCAAGATAACAGAGGTAGCAAACTGTTCCCAGAAGGGAAGGGTCGAACTCTGTGTGAAGAAGACACACATCAGAAAGCAATCTCTCAGAAAGCTTCTCTCTAGTTCTTATCTGAGGAGATTTCCTTTTTCACCATGGGCCCCTATGGGCTCCCATATCTCACTTTGCAGATTCCACGAAAAGAGTGTTAGCAAACTGCTTCCTGAGAACTAAGCTGTAACTCTGTGACAGGAATTCACAGATCAAAAAGAAGTTTCTCAGAAAGCTTCTTTCAAATTCTTAACCTACGATATTTCCTTTCGCCCCATTTTCTTCAAAGACATCCAAAATATCCGTTCTCAGATTCCACACAAACCGGGCTAGGCAACGGCCCCACGAAATACAGCTGTAACTCAGTGGGTTGAATTCACTCATCACAAAACGGTTTCTCAGAAAGCTTCTGTAGTTTAGAAGATGAAGTTGTTTGTGGTCTCGGAGCGCCCCCGTGTGTCCTATTGCAGATTCTTCGAAAACTCTGCTAGCAAGCTTCTCAGTGAAAACAATGATGGAACTCTGTGGGCTGAATTCACCCACCACAAAGAAGTTTCTGAGAAGGCTTCTCTGCAGGTTTGTCTGAGGATACTTCTTTATTCACCATGGGCTTCAACGATATCCAAGACATCACTTCGGAGATTCCACAAAATGAGTGCTAGCAAACTCCCCCAGGAAAGGGTGGTGTAACACTGTAAAATGAATTCACACATCACAAAGCAGTTTCTCAGAAAGTTTCATTCCGCTTTATCTCGGAGGATATTTCCTTTGTCCTTCTACTCATCAAACCCATCCGAAATATCACTTCTCAGAATCCACGGAAAGAGTCCTAGAAAACGGCTCCAATAAATAGTGGTGTAACTCTGAGAGATGAAGTCCCACATCAGAAAGCAATTTTTCAGAAAGCTGCCTTCAGTTTTTGATCTCAGGATATTTGCTTCGTCACCTTCAGCTGCATAGCGCTAAGAAGTATTCCATTGCAGATTTCAAGGAAACTGTGATAGCAAACTCATCACTGAAGAGAAACTTGTAACTCTGTGAGTTACATTCACACATCACAATGCAGTTTCTCAGAAGGCTTCTTTCCAGTTTCTGTCTGAGGATAATTCCTTTTTCACCAGAGCTCTCAATGAGCTCCCACATATCACTTTGCTGAATCCACGAGAACAGTGTTAGCAAACTGTTCCCTGAAGGGAAGGGTGGAACTCTGTGTGATGAAGTCACAAATCACAAAGCAATCTCTCAGAAAGCTTCTCTCTAGTTATTCTCTGAGGATAATCCTTTTTTCACCGTGGGCCCCAATTGGCTCCAAAATATCATTTTGCAGATTCCACGAAAAAAGTGTTAGCAAACTTGTTCCTGAATGAGAAGTTGTAACTCTGTGAGACGAATTCACATATCACAAAGAAGTTGCTCAGAAAGCTTCTTTCTCGTTTTTAACTGATGATATTTCCTATATCAGCGTAGGCCTCAATGTGATCCAAAGTAGCCCTTCTGAGATTGCTCAATAACTGTGGTAATGCATTGCTGCATGAAACATAAGTGTAACTCTGTGAGATGAATTCACACATCACCCAGAAGTTTCTAAGAAAGCTTCTTTCTAGTTTTCATCTGCGGTTATTTCCTTTGTCACCGTAAGCTTCATTGCGTTCAGAAGTATCCCATTGCAGATTTCCAGAAAACTGTGTGAGCAAACTGAACACTGAAGAGAAACGTGTAACTCTGTGAGTTGCATTCACACATCGAAATGCAGTTTCTCAGAAGGCTTCTTTCCAGTTTTGATCTGAGGCTCTTTCCTTTTTCACCATAGCCCTCAATGAGCTCCCAAACCTCACTTTGCAGAAACCAAGATAACAGAGGTAGCAAACTGTTCCCAGAAGGGAAGGGTGGAACTCTATGTGATGAAGACACACATCAGAAAGCAATCTCTCAGAAAGCTTCTCTCTAGTTCTTAACTGAGGAGATTTCCTTTTTCACCATGGGCCCTTATGGGCTCCCTAATCTCACTTTGCAGATTCCACGAAAAGAGTGTTAGCAAACTGCTTCCTGAGAACTAAGGTGTAACTCTGTGAGAGGAATTCACAGATCACAAAGAGGTTTCTCAGAAAGCTTCTCTAACGTTTTGAACTGATGATATTTCCCTTATCAGCGTAGGCCTCAAGGTGATCCAAAGAACTCCTTCTCAGGTTCCTCATAAACAGGGGTAATGCACTGCTGCGTGAAACATAAGTGTAACTCTGTGAGATGAATTCACACATCACCCAGAAGTTTCTAAGAAAGCTTCTTTCTAGTTTCCATCTGAGGTTATTTCCTTTGTCACCGTAAGCTTCATTGCATTCAGAAGTATCCCATTGCAGATTTCCAGAAAACTGTGTGAGCAAACTGAACATTGACAAGAAACGTGTAACTCTGTGAGTTGCATTCACTCATCGAAATGCAGTTTCTCAGAAGGCTTCTTTCCGTTTTGATCTGAGTCTCTTTCCTGTTTCACCGTAGCCCTCAATGAGCTCCCAAATCTCACTTTGCAGAAACCAAGATAAAAGAGTTAACAAACTGTTCCCAGAAGGGAAGGGTGGAACTCTGTGTGATGAAGACACACATCAGAAAGCAATCTCTCAGAAAGCTTCTCTCTAGTTCTTAACTGAGGTGATTTCCTTTTTCACCATGGGCCCCTATGGGCTCCCATATCTCACTTTGCAGATTCCACGAAAAGAGTGTTAGCAAACTGTTTCCTGAGAACTAAGCTGTAACTCTGTGACAGGAATTCACAGATCACAAAGAAGTTTCTCAGAATGCTTCTTTCAAATTTTTAACCTTCGATATTTCCTTTCGCCCCATTTTCTTCAAAGACATCCAAATATGCGTTCTCAGATTCCACACAAACCGGGCTAGGCAACGGCCCCACGAAATACAGCTGTAACTCAGTGGTTGAATTCACTCATCACAAACGGTTTCTCAGAAAGCTTCTGTAGTTTAGAAGATGAAGTTATTTGTGGTCTCGGAGCGCCCCCGTGTGTCCTATTGCAGATTCTGCGAAAACTCTGCTAGCAAGCTTCTCAGTGAAAACAATGATGGAACTCTGTGGGCTGAATTCACCCACCACAAAGAAGTTTCTGAGAAGTTTCTCTGCAGGTTTGTCTGAGGATACTTCTTTATTCACCATGGGCTTCAACGATATCCAAGACATCACTTCGGAGATTCCACAAAATGAGTGCTAGCAAACTCCCCCAGGAAGGATGGAGTAACATTGTAAAATGAATTCACACATCACAAAGCAGTTTCTCAGAAAGTTTCATTCCGCTTTATCTCGGAGGATATTTCCTTTGTCCTTCTACTCAACAAACCCATCCGAAATATCACTTCTCAGAATCCACGGAAAGAGTCCTAGAAAACGGCTCCAACAAAGAGTGGTGTAACTCTGAGAGATGAAGTCACACATCAGAAAGCAATTTTTCAGAAAGCTGCCTTCAGTTTTTGATCTCAGGATATTTGCTTCGTCACTTCAGCTGCATAGCGCTAAGAAGTATTCCATTGCAGATTTCAAGGAAACTGTGATAGCAAACTCATCACTGAAGAGAAACTTGTAACTCTGTGAGTTATATTCACACATCACAATGCAGTTTCTCAGAAGGCTTCTTTCCAGTTTCTGTCTGAGGATAATTCCTTTTTCACCAGAGCTCTCATTGAGCTCCCACATATCACTTTGCTGAATCCACGAGAACAGTGTTAGCAAACTGTTCCCAGAAGGGAAGGGTGGAACTCTGTGTGATGAAGTCACAAATCACAAAGCAATCTCTAAGAAAGTTTCTCTCTACTTATTCTCTGAGGATAATACTTTTTTTACGGTGGGCCCCAATTCGCTCCAAAATATCATTTTGCAGATTCCACGAAAAAAGTGTTAGCAAACTTGTTCCTGAATGAGAAGTTGTAACTCTGTGAGACGAATTCACAGATTACTCAGAAGTTTCTCAGAAAGATTCTTTCTCATTTTTAACTGATGATATTTCCTATATCAGCGTAGGCCTCAATGTGATCCAAAGTAGCCCTTCTGAGATTCCTCAATAACGGTGGTAATGCATTGCTTCATGAAACTTAAGTGTAACTCTGTGAGATGAATTCACACATCACCCAGAAGTTTCTAAGAAAGCTTTTTTCTACTTTTCATCTGAGGATATTTCCTTTGTCACCGTAAGCTTCATTGCGTTCAGAAGTATCCCATTGCAGATTTCCAGAAAACTGTGTGAGCAAACTGAACACTGACGAGAAACGTGTAACTCTGTGAGTTGCATTCAGACATCGAAATGCAGTTTCTCAGAAGGCTTCTTTCCAGTTTTGATCTGAGGCTCTTTCCTTTTTCACCATAGCCCTCAATGAGCTCCCAAATCTCACTTTGCAGAAACCAAGATAACAGAGGTAGCAAACTGTTCCCAGAAGGGAAGGGTGGAACTCTATGTGATGAAGACACACATCAGAAAGCAATCTCTCAGAAAGCTTCTCTCTAGTTCTTATCTGAGGAGATTTCCCTTTTCACCATGGGTCCCTATGAGCTCCCATATCTCACTTTACAGATTCCACGAAAAGAGTGTTAGCAAACTGCTTCCTGAGAACTAAGCTGTAACTCTGTGACAGGAATTCACAGATCACAAAGAAATTTCTCAGAAAGCTTCTTTCAAATTTTTAACCTACGATATTTCCTTTCACCCCATTTTCTTGAAAGGCATCCCAAATATTCGTTCTCAGATTCCACACAAACCGGGCTAGGCAACGGCCCCACGAAATACAGCTGTAACTCAGTGGGTTGAATTCACTCATCACAAAACGGTTTCTCAGAAAGCTTCTTTAGTTTAGAAGATGACGTTATTTTTGGTCTCCGAGCGCTGCCGTGTGTCCTGTTGCAGATTCTGCGAAAACTCTGCTAGCAAGCTTCTCAGTGAAAACAATGATGGAACTTTGTGGCTTGAATTCACCCACCACTAAGAAATTTCTGAAAAGGCTTCTCTGCAGGTTTGTCTGAGGATACTTCTTTATTCACCATGGGCTTCAACGATATCCAAGACATCACTTCGGAGATTCCACAAAATGAGTGCTAGCAAACTCCCCCAGGAAAGGGTGGTGTAACACTGTAAAATGAATTCACACATCACAAAGCAGTTTCTCAGAAAGCTTCATTCCGCTTTATCTCGGAGGATATTTCCTTTGTCCTTCTACTCATCAAACCCATCCGAATATCACTTCTCAGAATCCACGGAAAGAGTCCTAGAAAACGGCTCCAACAAAGAGTGGTGTAACTCTGAGAGATGAAGTCACACATCAGAAAGCAATTTTTCAGAAAGCTGACTTTATTTTTGATCTCAGGATATTTGCTTCGTCACCTTCAGCTGCATAGCACTAAGAAGTATTCCATTGCAGATTTCAAGGAACTCTGATAGCAAACTCATCACTGAAGAGAAACTTGTAACTCTGTGAGTTACATTCACACATCACAATGCAGTTTCTCAGAAGGCTTCTTTCCAGTTTCTGTCTGAGGATAATTCCTTTTTCACCAGAGCTCTCAATGAGCTCCCACATATCACTTTGCTGAATCCACGAGACAGTGTTAGCAACTGTTCCCACAAGGGAAGGGTGGAACTCTGTGTGATGAAGTCACAAATCACAAAGCAATCTCTCAGAAAGCTCTCTCTACTTATTCTCTGAGGATAATACTTTTTTCACGGTGGGCCCCAATTGGCTCAAAAATATCATTTGCAGATTCCACGAAAAAAGTATTAGCAAACTTGTTCCTGAATGAGAAGTTGTAACTCTGTGAGACGAATTCACAGATCACAAAGTAGTTTCTCAAAAAGCTTCTTTCTCATTTTTAACTGATGATATTTCCTATATCAGCGTAGGCCTCAATTCGATCCAAAGAATTCCTAAGAAAGCTTCTTTCCAGTTTTCTTTCTTTTTTTTTTTTGTGAGAACATAAATATTTTTTATTTTAGGTCACTGAATTTTGGTATAATTTGTCTGCAACAATAAATAAGTGAAATACTATTTCTTTTTTTTAATTTTATTTTATTTATATTATTTTTTATTATACTTTAATTTCTAGGGTACATGTGCATAACGTGCAGGTTTGTTTCATATGTATACTTATGTTATGATGCTGTGCTGCACCCATCAACTCGTTAGCACCCATCAATTCATCATTTATATCATGTATAACTCCTTAATGCAAACCCTCCCTCCTCCCCCCTCCCCATGATAGGCCCCAGTGTGTCATGTTCCCCATCCCGAGTTCAAGTGATCTCATTGTTCAATTCCCAGCTATGAGTGAGAACATGCGTGTTTGATTTTTCTCTTCTTGTGATAGTTTGCTAAGAATGATGGTTTCCAGCTGCATCCATGTCCCTACAAAGGACGCAAACTCATCCTTTTTTATGGCTGCATAGTATTCCATGGTGTATATGTGCCACATTTTCTTAATCCAGTCTGTCACAGATGGACATTTGGGTTGATTCCAAGTCTTTGCTATTGTGAATAGTGCCGCAATAAACATACGTGTGCATGTGTCTTTGTAGTAGAATAATTATAATCCTTTGGGTATATACCCAGTAGTGGGATGGCTGGGTCATATGGTACATTTAGTTCTAGATCCTTGAGGAATCGCCATACTGTTTTCCATAATGGTTGAACTAGTTTACAATCCCACCAACAGTGTAAAAGTGTTCCTATTTGTCCACATCCTCTCCAACACCTGTTGCTTCCTGACTTTTTAATGATTGCCATTCTAAGTGGTGTGAGATGGTATCTCATTGTGGTTTTGATTTCCATTTCTCTGATGGCGAGTGATGATGAGCATTTTTTCATGTGTCTGTTGGCTGTATGAATGTCTTCTTTTGAGAAATGTCTGTTCATATCCTTTCCCCACTTTTTGATGGGGTTGTTTGTTTTTTTCTTGTATATTTGTTTGAGTTCTTTGTAGATTCTGGATATTAGCCCTTTGTCAGATGAGTAGGTTCCAAAAATTTTCTCCCATTCTGTAGGTTGCCTGTTCACTCTGATGGTAGTTTCTTTTGTTGTGCAAAAGCTCTTTAGATTAATTAGATCGCATTTGTCTATTTTGGCTTTTGCTGCCGTTGCTTTTGGTGTTTTAGACATGAAGTCCTTACCCATGCCTATGTCCTGAATGGTACTACCTAGATTTTCTTCTAGGGTTTTTATGGTATTAGGTCTAACATTTAAGTCTCTAATCCATCTTGAATTAATCTACGTACAAGGAGTAAGGAAAGGATCCAGTTTCAGCTTTCTACTTATGGCTAGCCAATTTTCCCAGCACCATTTATTAAATAGGGAATCCTTTCCCCATTTCTGTTTCTCTCAGGTTTGTCAAAGATCAGATGGCTGTAGATGTATGGTATTATTTCTGAGGACTCTGTTCTGTTCCATTGGTCTATATCTCTGTTGTGGTACCAGTACCATGCTGTTTTGGTTACTGTAGCCTTGTAGTATAGTTTGAAGTCAAGTAGCGTGACGCCTCCAGCTTTGTCCTTTTGACTTAGGATTGTCTTGGCAATGCGGGCTCTTTTTTGGTTCCATATGAACTTTAAAGCCGTTTTTTCCAATTCTGTGAAGAAAGTCATTGGTAGCTTGATGGGGATGGCATTGAATCTATAAATCACTTGGGCAGTATGGCCATTTTCACGATATTGATTCTTCCTATCCATGAGCATGGTATGTTCTTCCATTTGTTTGTGTCCTCTTTGATTTCACTGAGCAGTGGTTTGTAGTTCTCCTTGAAGAGGTCCTTTACATCCCTTGTAAGCTGGATTCCTAGGTATTTTATTCTCTTTGAAGCAATTGTGAATGGAAGTTCATTCATGATTTGGCTCTCTGCTTGTCTGTTACTGGTGTATAAGAATGCTTGTGATTTTTGCACATTAATTTTGTATCCTGAGACTTTGCTGAAGTTGCTTATCAGCTTAAGGAGATTTTGGGCTGAGACAATGGGGTTTTCTAAATATACAATCATGTAATCTGCAAATAGGGACAATTTGACTTCTTCTTTTCCTAACTGGATACCCTTGATTTCTTTCTCTTGCCTGATTGCCCTAGCCAGAACTTCCAACACTATGTTGAATAGGAGTGGTGAGAGAGGGCATCCCTGTCTTGTGCCAGTTTTCAAGGGAATTTTTCCAGTTTTTGCCCATTCAGTATGATATTAGCTGTGGGTTTGTCATAAATAGCTCTTATTATTTTGAGGTACGTTCCATCAATACCGAATTTATGAGCGTTTTTAGCATAAAGGGCTGTTGAATTTTGTCAAAAGCCTTTTCTGCATCTATTGAGATAATCATGTGGTTCTTGTCTTTGGTTCTGTTTATATGCTGGATTACGTTTATTGATTTGCGAATGTTGAAGCAGCCTTGCATCCCAGGGATGAAGCCCACTTGATCATGGTGGATAAGTTTTTGATGTGCTGCTGAATCCGGTTTGCCAGTATTTTATTGAGAATTTTTGCATCGATGTTCATCAGGGATATTGGTCTAAAATTCTCTTTTTTTGTTGTGTTTCTGCCAGACTTTGGTATCAGGATGATGTTGGCCTCATAAAATGAGTTAGGGAGGATTCCCTCTTTTTCTATTGATTGGAATAGTTTCAGAAGGAATGGTACCAGCTCCTCCTTGTACCTCTGGTAGAATTCAGCTGTGAATCCATCTGGTCCTGGACTTTTTTTGGTGGGTAGGCTATTAATTGTTGTCTCAATTTCAGAGCCTGTTATTGGTCTATTCAGGGATTCAACTTCTTCCTGGTTCAGTCTTGGGAGAGTGTAAGTGTCCAGGAAATTATCCATTTCTTCTAGATTATCTACTTGATTTGCGTAGAGGCATTTATAGTATTCTCTGATGGTTGTTTGTATTTCTGTGGGGTCAGTGGTGATATCCCCTTTATCTTTTTTTATTGCATCTATTTGATTCCTCTCTCTTTTCTTCTTTATTAGTTTTACTAGCGGTCTGTAAATTTTGTTGAACTTTTCAAAAAACCAACTCCTGGATTCATTGATTTTTTGGAGGGTTTTTTGTGTCTCTATCTCCTTCAGTTCTGCTCTGATCTTAGTTATTTCTTGCCTTCTGCTAGCTTTTGAATGTGTTTGCTCTTGCCTCTCTAGTTCTTTTAATTGTGATGTTAGAGTGTCAATTTTAGATCTTTCCTGCTTTCTCTTGTGGGCATTTAGTGCTATAAATTTCCCTCTACACACTGCTTTAAATGTGTCCCAGAGATTCTGGTATGTTGTATCTTTGTTCTCATTGGTTTCAAAGAACATCTTTATTTCTGCTTTCATTTCGTTATGTACCCAGTAGTCATTCAGGAGCAGGTTGTTCAGTTTCCATGTAGTTGAGCGGTTTGATTGAGTTTCTTAGTCCTGAGTTGTAGTTTGGTTGCACTGTGGTCTGAGAGACAGTTTGTTATAATTTCTGTTCTTGTACATTTGCTGAGGAGTGCTTTACTTCCAATGATGTGGTCAATTTTGGAATAAGTGTGACGTGGTGCTGAGAAGAATGTATATTCTGTTGATTTGGGGTGGAGAGTTCTATAGATGTCTATTAGGTCCTCTTGGTGCAGAGATGAGTTTAATTCCTGGATATCCTTGTTAATTTTCTGTGTCGTTGATCTGTCTAATGTTGACAGTGGGGTGTTGAAGTCTCCCATTATTATTGTATGGGAGTCTAAGTCTCCTTGTAGGTCTCTAAGGACTTGCTTTATGAATCTGGGTGCTCCTGTATTGGGTGCATATATATTTAGGAGAGTTAGCTCTTCCTGTTGAATTGATCCCTTTACCATTATGTAGTGGCTTTCTTTGTCTCTTTTAATCTTTGATGGTTTAAAGTCTGTTTTATCAGAGACTAGGATTGCAACCCCTGCTTTTTTTTATTCTCCAGTTGCTTGGTAGAGCTTCCTCCATCCCTTTATTTTGAGCCTATGTATGTCACTGCATGTGAGATGGGTCTCCTGAATACAGCAGACTGATGGGTCTTGACTCTTGATCCAGTTTGCCAGTCTGTGTCTTTTAATTGGAGCATTTAGTCCATTGACATTTAAGGTTAATATTGTTATGTGTGAACTTGATCCTGTCATTATGATATTAACTGGTTATTTTGCTCGTTAGTTGATGCAGTTTCTTCCTAGCCTCGATGGTCTTTACATTTTGGCATGTTTTTGCAATGGCTGGTACCGCTTGTTCCTTTCCATGTTTAGGGCTTCCTTCAGGGTCTCTTGTAAGGCAGGCCTGGTGGTGACAAAATCTCTAAGCATTTGCTTATCTGTAAAGGATTTTATTTCTCCTTCACTGATGAAACTTAGTTTGGCTGGATATGAAATTCTGGGTTGAAAATTCTTCTCTTTAAGAACGTTGAATATTGGCCCCCACTCTCTTCTGGCTTGTAGAGTTTCTGCCAAGAGATCTGCTGTTATTCTGATGGGCTTCCTTTGTGGGTAACCCGACCTTTCTCTCTGGCTGCCCTGAAGATTTTTTCCTTCATTTCAACTTTGGTGAATCTGGCAATTATGTGTCTGGAGTTGCTCTTCTGGAGGAGTATCTTTGTGGCGTTCTCTGTATTTCCTGAATTTGAATGTTGGCCTGCCCTACTAGGTTGGGGAAGTTCTCCTGGATGATATCCTGAAGAGTGTTTTCCAACTTGGTTCCATTTTCCCCGTCACTTTCAGGCACCCCAATCAGACGTAGATTTGGTCTTTTTACATAATCCCATACTTCTTGAGGCTTTGTTCATTTCTTTTTCTTCTTTTTTCTTTTGGTTTCTCTTCTCGCTTCATTTCATTCATTTGATCCTCAATCGCTGATACTCTTTCTTCCAGTTGATCAAGTCGGTTACTGAAGCTTGTGCATTTGTCATGTATTTCTGGTGTCATGGTTTTCATCTCTGTCATTTCGTTTATGATCTTCTCTGCATTAATTAGTCTAGCTGTCAATTCTTCCACTCTTTTTTCAAGATTTTTAGTTTCTTTGCGCTGGGTACGTAATTCCTCCTTTAGCTCTGAGAAGTTTGATGGACTGAAGCCTTCTTCTCTCATCTCGTCAAAGTCATTCTCTGACCAGCTTTGATCCGTTGCTGGGATGGGCTGCGCTCCTTTGCAGGGGGAGATGCGCTCTTATTTTTTGAATTTCCAGCTTTTCTGCCCTGCTTCTTCCCCATCTTTGTGGTTTTATCTGTCTCTGGTCTTTGATGATGGTGACGTACTGATGGGGTTTTGGTAGAGGTGTCTTTCCTGTTTGATAGTTTTCCGTCTGACTGTCAGAAGGATTGTCTGTTGGTCTGTTGGAGATTGATTGAGGTCCACTCCAGACCCTGTTTGCCTGGGTATCAGCAGCAGAGGTTGCAGAAGATAGAATATTGCTGAACAGCGAGTGTACTTGTCTGATTCTTCCTTTGGAAGTTTCCTCTCAGGGGTGACTCCACTCTGTGAGGTGTGGAGTGTCAGACTGCCCCTAGTGGGGGATGTCTCCCAGCTAGGCTACTCAGGGGTCAGGGACCCACCTGAGCAGGCAGTCTGTCCATTCTCAGATCTCAACCTCTGCGTTGGGAGATCCGCAGCTCTCCCCAAAGCTGTCAGAGAGAGTCATTCGCGTCTGCACCGGCCCCCGCTGCTTCCCCTATTGGACTTCAGCTGTGCGCTGTCCCCAGAGATGGAGTCTACAGAGACAGGCAGGCTTCCTTGAGCTGCCGTGAGCTCCACCCAGTTCGACCTTCCCAGAGGCCTTGTTTACCTACTTAAGCCTCAGCAATGACGGGCGTCCCTCCCCGAGCCTCGCTGCTGCCTTGCAGATAGATCGCTGCAGACTGCTGTGTTAGCATTGAGGGAGGCTCCGTGGGCGTGGGACCCTCCCGGCCAGGTGTGGGGTATATTCTCCTGGTGTGCCTGTTTCCTTAAAGCGCAGTATTGGGATGGGAGTTACCCGATTTTCCAGGTGTTGTGTGTCTCAGTTCCCCTGGCTAGGAAAACGGATTTCCTTCCCCCTTGCACTTCCAGGTGAGGCAATGCCTCGCCCTGCTTCAGCTCTCACTGGTCAGGCTGCAGAAGCTGACCAGCACCGATTATCCGGCTCTCCCTAGTGAGATGACCCCAGTGCCTCGGTTGAAAATGCAGAAATCATCGGTCTTCTGTGTCGCTCGCGCTGGGAGTTGGAGACTGGAGCTGTTCCTATTCGGCCATCTTGCTCCACCCCCCCGCTTCTTTGTACTTTTCATCTGAGGGTATTTCCTTTGTCACCGTAAGCTTAATTGCATTCAGAAGTATCCCATTGCAGATTTCCAGAAAACTGTGTGAGCAAACTGAACACTGAACAGAAACGTTTAACTCTGTGAGTTGCATTCACACATCGAAATGCAGTTTCTCAGAAGGCTTCTTTTCGGTTTTGATCTCAGGATATTTCCTTTTCCACCATAGCCCTCTATGAGTTCCCAAATATCACTTTGCAGAACACAGCATAAAAGAGTTAGCAAACTGTTCCAAGAAGGGAAGAGTGGAACTCTGTGTGATGAAGACACACATCAGAAAGCAATCTCTCAGAAAGCTTCTCTCTAGTTATTACCTGAGGATATTTCCTTTTTCAACATGGGCCCCTGTGGGCTTCCAAATCTCACTTTGCAGATTCCACGAAAAGAGTGTTAGCAAACTGCTACCTGAGAACTAAGCTGTAACTCTGTGAGAGGAATTCACAGAACACAAAGAAGTTTCTCAGAAAGCTTCTTTCACCTTTTGAACTGATGATATTTCCTTTATCGGCGTAGGCCTCAATGCGATCCAAAGAAGTCCTTCTCAGGTTCCTCAAAAACAGTGACAATGGACTGCTGCATGAAACATAAGTGTAACTCCTTGAGATGAATTCACACACCACCAAGAAGTTTTTAACAAAGCTTCTTTCTAGTTTTCATCTGAGGATACTTCCTTTGTCACCGTATGTTTCATTGCGTTCAGAATTATCCCATTGCAGATTTCCAGAAATGTGTGTTAGCATGCTGAACACTGAAGAGAAACGTGTAACTCTGTGAGTTGCATTCACACATCGAAATGCAGTTTCTCAGAAGGCTTCTTTCCAGTTTTGATCGGAGGATAGTTCCTTTTTCACCATAGCCATCAATGAGCTCCCAAATATAACTTTGCAGAACACAAGATAACAGAGTTACCAAACTGTTCCCAGAAGGGAAGGGTGGAACTCTGTGTGATGAAGACACACATCAGAAAGCAATCTCTCAGAAAGCTTCTCTCTAGTTCTTATCTGAGGAGATTTCCTTTTTCACCATGGGCCCCTATGGGCTCCCAAATATCACTTTGCTGTTTCCACGAAAAGACTGTTAGCAAACTGCTTCATGAGGACTAAGCTGTAACTCTGTGAGAAGAATTCAGCAATCGAAGAGAAGTTTCTCAGAAAGCTCCTTTCACGTTTTGAACTGATGATATTTCCTTTATCAGCGTAGGCCTCAATGCAATGGAAACTAGCCCTTCTCAGGTTCTTGAAAGACAGTGTTAATGGACTGTTCCAGGACACATCAGTGTAACTCTGTGAGATGAATTCACACATCACCAAGAAGTTTCTAAGAAAGCTTCTTTCTAGTTTTCATCTGAGGATAATCCCTTTGGCACCATAAGCTTCATTGTGCTAAGAAGTATCTTATTGCAGATTTCAAGAAAACTGTGTTAGCAAACTGATCACTGAAGAGAAACGTGTAACTCTGTGAGTTGCATTCATACATCGAAGTGCATTTTCCCAGAAGGCTTCTTTCCAGTTTTTATCATGAAGATATTTCCTTTTTCCCAATAGCCCTCAATGAGCTCCCAAATATCACTTTGCAGAATCCACGACAGCAATGTTAGCAAACTGTTCTAAGAAGGGAAGGGTGGAACTCAGTGTGATGAAGTCACACATCAGAAAGCAATCTCTCAGAAAGCTTCTCTCTAGTTATTATCTGAGGATATTTCTTTTTTCACCATGGGCCCCAATGGGCTCCCAAATATCACTTTGCAGATTCCACGAAAAGACTGTTAACAAACTGCTTCATGAGGACTAAGCTGTAACTATGTGAGATGAATTCACAGACCAAGAGAAGTTTTTCAGAAAGCTTCTTTCACGTTTTGAACTGATGATATTTCCTTATCAACGTAGGCCTCAATGCGATGGAAAGTCGCCCTTCTCAGGTTCTTGAAAGACAGTGTAAATGGACTGTTCCAGGAAACATAAGTGTAACACTGTGAGATGAATTCACACATCACCAAGAAGTTTCTAAGAAAGCTTCCTTCTAGTTTTCATCTGAGGATAATTCCTTTGGCCCCGTAGAGCTTCATTGCGATGAGAAGTATCCCATTGCAGATTTGAAGAAAACTGTGTTAGCAAACTGATGACTGAAGAGAAATGTGTAACTCTGTGAGTTGCATTCATAAATCGAAATGCATTTTCCCAGAAGCCTTCTTTCCAGTTATTATCTGAAGATATTTCCTTTTTCACCATAGCCCTCAATGACCTCCCAAATATCACTTTGCAGAATTCAAGACAACAGTGTTAGCAAACTGTTTCAAGAAGGGAAGGGTGGAATTCTTTGTCATGAAGTCACACATCAGAAAGCAATCTCTCAGAAAACTTCTCTCTAGTGATTATCTGAGGATATTTTCTTTTTCACAATGGGCCGCAATGGGCTCCTAAATATCACTTTGCGGATTCCCCAAAAAGACGGTTAGCAAACTGTTTCATGAGGACTAAGCTGCAACTCTGTGACATGAATTCACACATCACAGAGAAGTTTCTCAGAAAGCTTCTTTCACGTTTTGAACTGATGATATTTCTTTATCAGCGTACGCATCAATGCGATGGAAAGTAGCCCTTCTCAGGTTCCTCAAAGACAGTGTTAATGGACTGTTTCAGAAAACAGAAGTGAAACTCTGTGAGATGAATTCACACATCACCAAGAACTTTCTAAGAAAGCTTCTTTCTAGTTTTCATCTGAGGATATTCCTTTGTCACCGTAAGCTTCATTGTGCTAAGAAGTATCCCATTGCAGATTTCAAGAAAACTGTGTTAGCAAACTGTTCACTGAAGAGAAATGTGTACACTGTGAGTTGCATTGATACATCGAAGTACATTTTCCCAGAAGGCTTCTTTCCAGTTTTTATCTGAAGATATTTCCTTTCTCCCAATAGCCCTCAATGAGCTCCCAAATATCACTTTGCAGAATCCATGACAACAGTGTTAGCAAAATGTTCCAAGAAGGGAAGGGTGGAACTCTGTGTGATGAAGTCACACATCAGAAAGCAATCTCTCAGAAAGCTTCTCTCTAGTTATTATCTGAGGAGATTTCCTTTTTCACCGGGGGCCCCAATGGGCTCTCAAATATCACTTTGCAGATTCGACGAAAAGACTGTTAGCAAACTGCTTCCTGAGGACTGAATTGGAACTCTGTCAGATGAATTTACAGATCACAAAGAAGTTTCTCAGAAAGTTTCTTTCTCATTTCTCTCGGAGGATATTTCCTTTTGCCCCATTTTCTTCAAAGGGATCCGAAATATCTGTTCTCAGATTCCACACAAACAGGGCTAGGCAACGGCCCGAAGAAATACAGGTGTAACACAGTGGGTTGAATTCACACATCACAAAGCGGTTTCTCAGAAAGCTTCTTTCCTTTTGAAGGTGAAGTTATTTGTGGTCTCGGAGCGCCACCGTGTGTCCTACTGCAGATTCCGCGAAAACTGTGGAAGCAAGCTTCTCAGTGAAAGCAATGATGGAACTCTGTGCACTGAGTTCAACCACGACAACGAAGTTTCTTAGAAGGCTTCTCTGCACGTTTGTCTGAAGATACTTCCTTATCCATTATGGGGTTCAACGATATCCAAGACTTCACTTCTGAGATTCCACAAAATGAGTGCTAGCAATCTCCCCCAAGAAAAGGGTGGTGTAACACTGTGAAATGAATTCACACATCACAAAGCAGTTTCTCAGAAAGTTTCATTCCGCTTTATCTCGGAGGGTATTTCCATTGTCCTTCTACCCTTCAAACCCATTCGAAATATCACTTCTCAGAATCCACGGAAACAGTCCTAGGAAACGGCTCCAACAAATAGTGGTGTAACTCTGAGTGATGAAGTAACACATAAGAAAGCAATTTCTCAGAAAGCTTCTATAAGTATTTGATCTGAGGATATTTGCTTTGTCATCGTCAGCTGCATAGTGCTAAGAAGTATTCCATTGCAGATTTCAAGAAAACTGTGTTAGCAACTGATGACAGAGGAGAAATGAGTAATTCTGTGAGGTGCATTCACACATGGTCATGCAGTTTCTCAGAATGCTTCTTTACAGTTTTGATCTGAGGATATGTCCTTTTTCACCATAGACTTCAATGAGCTCCCAAATATCACTTTGCACATTCCACAAAAAGGCTGTTAGCAAACTGCTTCATGAGGACTAAGCTGTAACTCTGTGAGATGAATTCACAGACCACAAAAGTTTCTCAGAAAGCTTCTTTCACGTTTTGAACTGATCATATTTCCGTTATCAGCGTAGGCCTCAATATGATGGAAAGTAGCCCTTCTCAGGTTCCTAAAAGACAGTGTTAATGGACTGTTCCAGGAAACATAAGTGTAATTCTGTGAGATGAATTCACACATCACCAAGAAGTTTCTAAGAAAGCTTCTTTCTAGTTTCATCTGAGGATATTTCCGTTGTCACCACAAGCTTCTTTGCACTAAGAATTATCCCATTGCAGATTTCAAGAAAACTGTGTTAGCAAACTGATCACTGAAGAGAAACGTGGAACTCTGTGAGTTGCATTCATACATCGAAATGCATTTTCCCAGAATCCTTCTTTCCAGTTTTTATCTGAAAATATTTCCTTTTTCATCATAGCGCTCAATGAGCTCCCAAATATCACATTGCAGAATCCACGACAACAGTGTTAGCAAACTGTTCCAGGAAGGGAGGGTGGAACTCTGTTTGATGAAGTCACACATCAGACAGCAATCTCTCAGAAAGCTTCTCTCTAGTGATTATCTGAGGATATTTCCTTTTTCACAATGGTCCTCAAAGGGCTTCCAAATATCACTTTGCATGATTCCACGAAAAGACTGTTAGCAAACTGCTTCATCAGGACTAAGCTGTAACTCTGTGAGATGAAACCACCGATCACAAAGAGGTTTCTCAGAAAGCTTCTTTCACGTTTTGAACTGATGATATTTCCTTTATCAGCATAGGCCTCAATGCGAAGGAAAGTAGCCCTTCTAAGGTTCCTCAAAGACAGTGTTAATGGACTGTTCCAGGACACATCAGTGTAACTCTGTGAGATGAATTCACACATCACCAAGAAGTTTCTAAGAAAGCTTCTTTCTAGTTTTCATCTGAGGATATTTCCTTTGTCACCGTAAGCTTCATTGCACTAAGAAATATCCCATTGCAGATTTCAAGAAAATTGTGTTAGCAAACTGATCACTGAAGAGAAACGTGTATCTCTGTGAGTTGCATTCATACATCGAAGTGTATTTTCCCACAAGGCTTCTTTCCAGTTTTTATCTGAAGATATTTCCTTTTTCACCATAGACCTCAATGAGCTTCCAAATATCACTTTGCAGAATCCACGACAACAGTGTCAGCAAACTGTTCCAAGAAGGGAAGCGTGGAACTCTGTGTGATGATGTCACACAACAGAAAGCAATCTCTCAGAAAGCTTCTCTCTAGTTATTATCTGAACATATTTCCTTTTTCAACATGGGCCCCAATGGGCTCCCAAATATCACTTTGCAGATTCGACGAAAAGACTGTTAGCAAACTGCTTCCTGAGGACTGAATGGGAACTCTGTGAGATGAATTCACAGATCACAAAGAAGTCTCTCAGAAAGCTTCTTTCTCATTTCTCTCGGAGGATATTTCCTTTGGCCCCATTTTCTTCAAAAGGATCCGAAATATCAGTTATCAGATTCCACACAAACAGGACTAGGCAACAGCCCAACGAAATACAGGTGTAACTTAGTGGGTTGAATTCACACATCACAAAGCGGTTTCTCAGAAAGCTTCTTTCCTTTTGAAGGTGAAGTTATTTGTGGACTCGGAGCGCCACCGTGTGTCCTATTGCAGATTCCGCGAAAACTGTGGAAGCAAGCTTCTCAGTGAAAGCAATGATGGAACTCTGTGGGCTGAGTTCACCCACAACAACGAAGTTTCTGAGAAGACTTCTCTGCACGTTTGTCTGAGGATACTTCCTTATCCACCATGGGATTCAACGATATCCAAGATTTCACTGCTGAGATTCCACAAAATGAGTGCTAGCAATCTCCCCCAAGAAAGTGTGGTGTAACACTGTGAAAAGAACTCACACATCACAAAGCAGTTTCTCAGAAAGTTTCATTCCGCTTTATCTCGGAGGATATTTCCTTTGTCCTTCTACCCTTCAAACCCATCTGAAATATCACTTCTCAGAATCCATGGAAACAGTCCTAGGGAACGGCTCCAAAAAATAGTGGTGTAACTCTGAGTGATGAAGTAACACATAAGAAAGCAATTTCTCAGAAAGCTTCTATAGGTATTTGATCTGAGAATATTTGCTTTCTCATCGTCAACTGCATGGCGCTAAGAAGTATTCCATTGCAGATTTCAAGAAAACTGTGTTAGCAAACTGATCACAGAGGAGAAACGAGTAATTCTGTGAGGTGCATTCACACATGGTTATGCAGTTTCTCAGAAGGCTTCTTTCCAGTTTTGATCTGAGGATATGTCCTTTTTCACCACAGACTTCAGTGAGCTCCCAAATATCACTTTGCAGATTCCACGAAAAGACTGTTAGCAAACTACTTCATGAGGACTAAGTTGTAACTGTGTGAGATGAATTCACAGATCACAAAGAAGTTTTTCAGAGCTTCTTTCACGTTTTGAACTGATGATATTTCCTTTATCATCGTAGGCCTCAATGCGATCCAAAGCAGCCCTCCTCAGGTTCCTCAAAGACACTGTTAACGGACGGTTCCAGGAAACATAAGTGTAACTCTGTGAGATGAATTCACACATCACCAAGAAGTTTCTAAGAAAGCTTCTTTCTAGTTTTCATCTGAGGATATTTCCTTTGTCATTGCAAGCTTCATTGCGCTAAGAAGTATTCCATTGTAGATTTCAAGAAAACTGTGTAAGCTAACTGATTACTGAAGAGAAACGTGTAACATTGTGAGTTGCATTCATACCTCGAAGTGCATTTTCCCAGAAGGCTTCTTTCCAGATTTTATCTGAAGATATTTTCTTTTTCACCATATCCCTCAATGAGCTCCCCAATATCACTTTGCAGAATCCACGACAACAGTGTTGGCAAAATGTGCCAAGAAGGGCAGGGTGGAACTCTGTGTGATGAAGTCACACATCAGAAACCAATCTCTCAGAAAACTTCTCTCTAGTTATTATATGAGGACATTTTCTTTTTCACAATGGGCCCCAAAGGGCTCCCAAATATCATTTTGCAGATTCCACGAAAAGACAGTTAGCAAACTGCTTCATGAGGACTAAGTTGTAACTCTGTGAGACGAATTCACAGATCACAAAAAGTTTCTCAGACCTTCTTTTACGTTTTGAAATGATGATATTTCCTTTATCATCATAGACCTCAATGCGATCCAAAGTATCCCTTCTCAGGTTCCTCAAAGACAGTGCTAATCGAGTTCCAGGAAACAGAAGTGTAACTCTGTGTGATGAACTCACACATCTGATAGCAATCTCTCAGAAAGCTTCTCTCTAGTTATTTTCTGAGGATATTTCCTTTTTTACCAGGGGCAACAAGTGACTCACAAATATCACTTTTCAGATTCCATAAAAATAGTGTTAGCAAACTGCTTCATGAAGACTAAATTGTAACTCTGTGAGATGAATTCACAGACCACAAAGAAGTTTCTCAGAAAGATTCTTTCACGTTTTTAACTGGGGATATTTTCTTTGTCAGCGTAGGCCTCAGTGCGATCCAGAATAGTCCTTCTCATGTTCCTCAAAGACAGTGTTAATGGACTGCTCCACGAAACATAAGTGTAATTCTGTGAGAAGAATTCACAGATTACAAAGATGTTTCTCAGGCAGCTTCTTTCTCTTTTTTATTGGAGGATATTTCCTTTACCCCCATAGTCTTCAAAGAGTTCCGAAATATCATTTATCAGATTCCTCCCAAACAGGACTAGCCAACTGCCCCACGAAATACAGGTGTAACTCAGTGGGTTGAATTCACACATCACAAAGCGGTTTCTCAGAAAGCGTCTTTCGTTTTTAAGATGAGGTTATTTGTGGTTTCTGAGCGCCCCCGTGTGTCCTATGGCAGATTCTGCAAAAACTCTGCTAGCAAGGTTCTCAGTGAAAACAATGATGGAACGCTGTGGGCTGAATTAACCCACAACAAAGAAGTTTCTGAGAAGGCTTCTCTGCAGGTTTCTCTGAGGATACTTCCTTATTCACCATGGGATTCAATGATATCCAAGACATCACTTCTGAGATTCCACAAAATGAGTGCTAGCAAACTCTCCCAAGGAAGTGTGGTGTAACACTATGAAATGAATTCACACATCATAAAGCAGTTTCTCAGAAAGCTTCATTGCGCTTTTTCTCGGAGGATATTTCCTTTGTCATTCTACTCTTCAAACCCTTCCAAAATATCACTTCTCAGAATCCACGGAAACAGTCCTAGGAAACGGCTCCTAGAAATAGTGGTGTAACTACGAGAGATGAAGTCACACATCAGAAAGCAATTTTTCAGAAAACTTCTTTCAGTTGTTGATCTGAGGATATATGCTTTGTCACTGTCAGCGGCATAGCGCTAAAAAGTGTCCCATTGCCGATTTAAAGAAAACTGTGTTAGCAAACTGATCACTGAAGAGAAACGTGTAACTCTGTGAGTTGCTTTCACACATCGCAATGCAGTTTCTCAGAAGGCTTGTTTCCAGTTTTTATCTGATGATATTTCCTCTTTCACCGTAGCCCTCAGAGAGCTAACAAATATCACTTTGCAGAATCCACGACAGCAGTGTTAGAAAAATTTTCCAAGAAGGGAATCGTGGAACTCTGTGTGATGAAGTCATACATCAGACAGCAATCTCTCAGAGAGCTTCTCTCTAGCTATTATCTGAGGATAATTCCTTTTTCACCATTGTCCCAGTGGGTTCCGAAATATCACTTAGCAGATTGCACGAAAAGAGCATTAGCAAACTGCTTCCTGAGGACAAAGTTGTAACTCTGTGAGATGAATTCACAGATCACAAAGAAGTTTCTCACAAAACTTCTTTCACGTTTTTAACCGATGATATTTCCTTTATCAGTGTAGGCCTCAATGCGATCCAAAGTAGCCCTTCTCAGGTTGCTCAAAGTCAGTGTTAATGGACTGCTCCATGAAACATAAGTGTAACTCTGCGAGATGAATTCACACATCTCCAAGAAGTTTCTAAGAAAGCTTCATTCTTGTTTTCATTGGAGGATATTTCCTTTGTCACCATAAGATTCATTGCGCTAAGAAATATCCCATTGCAGATTACAAGAAAATCGTGTAGCAAAATGATCACGGAAGAGAAATGTCTAACTCTTTGTGTTGCATTCACACATCGCAATGCAGTTTCTCAGAAGGCTCCTTTCCAATTTTTATCTGAGGATACTTCCTTTGTCACCCTAGCCCTCAGTGAGCTCCCAAATATCACTTTACAGTATCCACGACAACAGTGTTAGGAAACTCTTTCAAGAAGGGAAGGGTGGAACTCTGTGTGATGAAGTCACACATCAGAAAGGAATCTCTCAGAAAGCTTCCCTCTACTTATTTTCTGAGGATATTTCCTTTTTCACCAAGGGCCCCAAAGGGGTTCCAAGTGTCACTTTGCGGACTCCACGAGTGTTAGCAAACTGCTTCCTGAGGTCTAAATTGTAACTCTGAGAGATGAATTCACAGATCACAAAGAAATTTCTCAGAAAGCTTCTTTCACGTTTTTAACTGATGATATTTCCTTTATCAGTGTAGGCGTCAATGCGATCCAAAGTAGCCCTTCTCAGGTTCCTCAAAGACAGTGTTAATGGACTGCTCCATGAAACATATGTGTAACTCTGTGAGATGAATTCACACATCACGAAGAAGTTTCTACGAATGCGTTTTTCTAGTTTTCATCTGAGGATATTTCCTTTGTCACTGTAAGCTTCTTTGCACTAAGAAGTATCCCATTACAGATATCAAGAAAACTGTGTATGCAATTCACCATAGCCCTCAGTTAACTCCACGAAACATAAGTGTAATTCTGTGAGATGAGTTCACAGATCACAAAGAAGTTTCTTAAAGAGCTTCTTTCTCTTTTTTATTGGAGGATATTTCCTTTGCCCCCGTAGTCTTCACACAGTTACGAAATATGAGTTCTCAGATTCCACACAAGCAGGGCTAGCCAAAGGCCCCACGAAATACAGGTGTCACTCAATGGGTTGAATTCACACATCACAAAGCAGTTTCTCAGAGAGCGTCTTTTTTATGATGAGGATATTTGTGGTCTTGGAGCGCCACCGTGTGTCCTTTTGCAGATTCTGCGAAAACCCTGCTAGCAAGCTTCTCAGTGAAAACAATGATGGAACTCTGTGAGCTGAATTCACCCACCACAAAGAAGTTTCTGAGAAGTCTTCTCTGCAGGTTGGTCTGAGGATACTTCCTTATTCACCATGGGATTCAACGATATCCAAGACATCACTTCTGAGATTCCACAAAATGAGTGCTAGCAAACTCCCCCAAGGAAGGGTGTTTTAACACTGTGAAATGAATTCACACATCATATAGCAGTTTCTCAGAAAGCTTCATTCCGGTTTTTCTCGGAGGATATTTCCTTTGTCCTTCTACTCTTCGAGCCCTTCCGAAATATCACTTCTCAGAATCCACGGAAACAGTCCTAGGAAACGGCTCCAACAAGAAGTCACACATCAGAAAGCAATTTTTCAGAAAGCTTCTTTCAGTTTTTGATCTGAGGATATATGCTTTCTGACCGTCAGCTGCATAGCGCTAAGAAGTATCCCATTGCAGATTTCAAGACAATTGTGTTGGCAAACTGATCAATGAAGAGAAACGTCTAACTCTGTGTGTTGCATTCACACATTACAATGCAGTTTCTCAGAAGTCTTCTTTCCAGTTTTTATCTGATGATATTTCCTTTTTCACCCTAGCCCTCAGTGAGCTCCCAAATATCACTTTGTAGAATCCATGACAATAGTGTTACCAAACTGTTCCAAGAAGGGAAGCGTGGAACTCTGTGTGATGAAGTCACACATGAGAAAGCAATCTCCCAGAAATCTCTCTAGTTATTATCTGAGGATATTTCCTTTTCACCATGGGCCCCAAAGGGGTTCCAAATATCTCTTTTCAGACCCCACGAAAAGAATGTTAGTAAACTCCTTCCTGAAGACTAAGTTGTAACACTCTAAGATGAATTCGCCGACCGCAAAGAAGTTTCTCACAGACCTTCTTTCACTTTTTTAACTGATGATATTTCCTTTATCAGCGTAGGTCTCAAAGCGATCAAAAATACCCTCCTCATTTTACTCAAAGTCAGTGTTAATGGACTGCTCCATGAATCATAAGTGTAACTCTCTTAGATGAATTCACACATCACCAAGAAGTTTCTAAGAAAGCTTCTTTCTAGTTTTCATCTGAGGATATTTCCTTTGTCACCACAACTTCATTGCACTAAGAAGTATCCCATTGCAGATTTCAAGAAAACTGTGTTAGCAAACTGATTACTGAAGAGAAACATGTAACTCTGTGATTTGCATTCACACATCGCAATGCAGTTACTCAGAAGGCTTCTTTCGAGTTTTTTCTGGGGATATTTCCTTCTTCACCATTGCCATCAATGAGCTTGCAAATATCACTTTGCTGAATCCACGACAACCAAACTCTTCCAATAAGGGAGGGGTGGAACTCGATGTGATGAAGTCACACATCAGAAAGCAATCTCTCAGAAAGCTTCTCTCTGGTTACTATCTGAGAATATTTCCTTTTTCATCATAGCCCTCAGTTAGCTCCCACATATCATTTTGAAGAATCGACGACAACAGTGTTAGCAAACTGTTCCAAGAAGGGAAGCGTGGAGCTCACTGTGATGATGTCACCCATCAGAAAGCAATCTCTAAGAAAGCTACTCTCTAGTTATTATCTGAGCATATTTCCTTTTTCACCACGGGCCCCATTGGGCTCCCAAATATCACTTTGCAGAATCCATGAAAACAGTGTTAACATACTGCTTCCTGAGGACTAAGTTGTAACTCTGTGAGATGAGTTCACAGACCACAAAGAAGTCTCTAAGAAAGATTCTTTCACGTATTGAATTGATGATAGTTCCTTTATCTGCGTAGGCCTCAATGCGATCCAAAGTAGCCCTTCTCAGTTTCCTCAAAGACAGTGTTAATGGATTGTTCCAGGAAACATAAGTGTAACTCTGTGAGATGAATTCACACATCACCAAGAAGTTTCTAGGAAACCTTCTCTCTAGTTTTCATCTGAGGGTATTTGCTTTGTCGCTGTAAGCTTCATTGCGCTAAGAAGTATCCCATTGCAGATTTCAAGAAAACTGTGTAAGCAACTGATCACTGAAGAGAAACATGTAACTCTGTGAGTTGCATTCACACATTGCAATGCAGTTTCTCAGAAGGCATCTTTCCAGTTTTTATCTGAGGATATTTCCTTTTTCACCATAGCCCTCAATGAACTCCCAAATATAACTTTGCAGAATCCACGGCAACAGTGTTAGCAAACTGTTCCAAGAAGGGAAGGGTGGAATTCTGTGTGATGAATTCACACATCTGAAAGCAATCTCTCAGAACGCTTCTCTCTAGTTATTATCTGAGGATATTTCCTTTTTCACCATGGGCCCCAGTGGGCTCCCAAATATCACTTTGCAGATTCCACGCAAAGAGTGTTAGCAAACTGCTTCCTGAAGACTAAGTTGTACCTCTGTGAGATGAATTCACAGATCACAAAGAAGTTTGTAAGAAAGCTTCTTTCACGTTTTGACCTGATGATATTTCCTTCATCAGTGTAGGCCTCAATGCGATCCAAAGTAGCCCTTCTCAGGTTCCTCAAACTCAGTGTTAATGGACTGCTTCATGAAACATAAGTGTAACTCTGTGAGATGAATTCACACATCACCAAGAAGTTTCTAAGAATGCTTCTTTCTAGTTTTCATGCGAGGATATTTCGTTTGTCACCGTATGGTTCATTGCGCTAGGTAGTATCCCATTGCAGATTTCAAGAAAACTGTGCTGGCAAATTGATCACTGACGTGAAACGTTTAACTCTGTGAGTTGCATTCACACATCGCAATGCAGTTTCTCAGAAGGCTTCTTTCCAGTTTTTAACTAAGCATATTTTCTTTTACACAATACCCCTCAGTGAGCTCCGGAATATCACTTTGCAGAATCCACGACAGCAGTGTTAGCAAACTGCTCCAAGAAAGGATGGGTGGAATTCTGTGTGATGAAGTCACACATCAGAAGGCAATCTCTGCGAAAGCTTCTCTCTAGCTATTATCGGAGGGTATTTCCTTTTTCTCCATTGGCCCCAATGGGTTCCCAAATATCGCTTTGCAGGGTTCATGAAAAGAGTGTTAGCAAACTGCTTCCTGAAGACTAAGTTGTAACACTCTAAGATGAATTCGTCGACCGCAAAGAAGTTTCTCACAGACCTTCTTTCACTTTTTTAACTGATGATATTTCCTTTATCAGCGTAGGTCTCAAAGCGATCAAAAATACCCTCCTCATTTTACTCAACGTCAGTGTTAATGGACTGCTCCATGAATCATAAGTGTAACTCTCTTAGATGAATTCACACATCACCAAGAAGTTTCTAAGGAAGCTTTTTTGTAGTTTTCATCTGAGGATATTTCCTTTGTCACCACAACTTCATTGCACTAAGAAGTATCCCATTGCAGATTTCAAGAAAACTGTGTTAGCAAACTGATCACTGAAGAGAAACATGTAATTCTGTGAGATGCATTCACACGTCACAATGAAGTTTCTCAGAAGGCTTCTTTCCAATTTTTATCTGAGGACATTTCATTTTTCACCATAGCCCTCAAAGAGCTGCCGAATATCCCTTTGCTGAATCCACGACAACAGCGTTAGCAAACTGTTCCAAGAAGGGAAAGGTGGAATTCTGTGTGATGAAGTCACACATCAAAAGCAATCTCTCAGAAAGTTTCTCTCTAGTTATTATCTGAGGATATTTCCTTTTTCACCATGGGAACCAATGGGTTCCCAAATATCACATTGCAGATTCCACAAAAAGATTGTTAGCAAACTGATTCCTGAGACCTAAGTTATAACTCTGTGAGATGAATTCACAGATCACAAAGAAATTTCTCAGAAAGTTTCTTTCACGTCTTGAACTGATGATGTTTCCTTTATCAGCGTAGGTCTCAATGCGATCCTAAATAGCCCGTCTCAGGTTTCTCAAAGTCAGTGTTAATGGACTATTCCATGAAACATAAGTGTAACTCTGTGAGATGAATTCACACATCACCAAGTAATTTCTAAGAACGCTTCTTTCTAGTTTTCATCTAAGCATTTTTCTTTGCCATTTTAAGCTTCATTATGCTGAGACATATCCCATTACAGATTTCATAAAGCTTGTTAGCACACTGATCACTGAAGAGAAACGTGTAACTCTGTGGGTTTCATTCACACATCGCAATGCAGTTTCTCAGAAGGCTGGATTCCAGTTTTTATCTAAGGATATTTTCTTTTTCACCACAGCCCTCAGTGAGCCCCCAAATATCACTTTACCATATCCATGACAACAGTGTTAGCAAACTGTTCCAAGAATGGAAGGGTGGAACTCTGTGTGATGAAGTCACACATCAGAAAGCAATCTCTGAGAAAGCTTCTCTCTAGTTACTATCTGTGTATATTTCCTTTTTCCCAATGGCCCCAGAGGGCTCCCAAATATCACTTTGCAGAATCCACGAAAAGAGTGTTAGGAAACTGCTTCCTGAGGACTAAGTTGTAACTCTGTGACATGAATACACAGATCACAAGGAGTTTTTCAGAAAGCTTCTTTCACATTTTGAACTGATGGTATTTCCCTTATCAGCGTAGGCCTCAATGCGATCCAAAGGAGCCCTTCTCAGGTTCCTCAAAGACAGTGTTAGTGGACTGCTCCATGAAACATAATTGTAATTCTGTGAGATGAATTCACACATCACCAAGAAGTTTCTAGGAAAGCTTCTTTCTAGTTTTCAACTGAGGATATTTACTTTGTCACCGTATGCTTCATTGCACTAAGAAGTATCCATTGTAGATTTCCAGAAAACTGTGTTAGCAAACTGATCACTGAAGAGAAACGTGTAACTCTGTGAGTGTATTCACACATCGCAATGCAGTTTCTCAGAAGGCTTCTTTCCAGTTTTTATCTGAAGATATTTTCTTTTTCACCATAGCCCTCAATGAGCTCCCAAATATACGTTGCAGAACCCATGACAACAGGGTTAGCACACTGTTCCATGAAGGGAATGGTGGAACACTTTTGATGCAGTCACACATCAGGAAGCAATCTCTCAGAAATCTTGTCTCTAGTTATTATCTGAGCATATTTCCTTTTTTACATGGGCCCCAAATGACTCCCAAATATCACTTTGCAGATCCATGAAAGAGTGTTAGCAAATTACTTCCTGAAGTCTAAGTTGTAACTCTGTGAGATGAATTCACAGATCATAAAGAAGTTTCTCAGAACATTTCTTTCACGTTTTGAACTGATGATATTTCCTTATCAGCGTAGGCCTCAATGCGATACAAAGTAGCCCTTCTCAGGGTCCTCAAAGACAGTGTTAATGGCCTGCTCCATGAAACTTAAGTGGAAGATGGCCGAATAGGAGCAGCTCCAGTCTCCAACTCCCAGCGCGAGCCACACAGAAGACCGGTGATTTCTGCGTTTTCAACTGAGGTACTGGGGTCATCTCGCTAGGAGTGCCGGACAATCGGTGCTGGTCAGCTGCTGCAGCCTGACCAGCGTGAGCTGAAGCAGGGCGAGGCATCGCCTCACCTGGAAGCGCAAGGGGGAAAGGAATCCCTTTTTCCTAGCCAGGGGAACTGAGACACACAACACCTGGAAAATCGGGTAACTCCCACCCCAATACTGCGCTTTAAGGAAACAGGCACACCAGGAGAATATATCCCACACCTGGCCGGGAGGGTCCCACGCCCACGGAGCCTCCCTCACTGCTAACACAGCCCTCTGCGGCGATCTATCCGCAAGGCAGCAGCGAGGCTGGGGGAGGGGCGCCCGCCATTGCTGAGGCTTAAGTAGGTAAACAAAGCCGCTGGGAAGCTCGAACTGGGTGGAGCTCACAGCAGCTCAAGGAAGCCTGCCTGTCTCTGTAGACTCTACCTCTGCGGACAGCGCACAGCTGCAGTCCATTAGGGGAAAGAGCGGGGGCGGTGCAGACGCGAACGACTCTGTCTGACAGCTTTGGGGAGAGCCGTGGATCTCCTAACGCGGAGGTTGAGATCCGAGAACGGACAGACTGCCTGCTCAGGTGGGTCCCTGACCCCTGAGTAGCCTAGCTGGGAGACATCCCCCACTAGGGGCAGTCTGACACCCCACACCTCACAGGGTGGCGTCACCCCTGAGAGGAAACTTCCAAAGAAAGAATCAGACAGGTACACTCGCTGTTCAGCAATATTCTATCTTCGGCAACCTCTGCTGCTGATACCCAGGCAAACAGGGTCTGGAGTGGACCTCAAGCAATCTCCAACAGACCAACAGACAGTCCTTCTGACTGTCAGACGGAAAACTATCAAACAGGAAGGACACCTATACCAAAACCCCATCCGTACGTCACCATCATCAAAGTCCAGAGACAGATAAAACCACAAAGATGGGGAAGAAGCAGGGCAGAAAAGCTGGAAATTCAAAAAATAAGAGCGCATCTCCCCCTGCAAAGGAGCGCAGCCCATCGCCAGCAACGGATCAAAGCTGGTCAGAGAATGACTTTGACGAGATGAGAGAAGAAGGCTTCAGTCCATCAAACCTCTCAGAGCTAAAGGAGGAATTACGTACCCAGCGCAAAGAAACTAAAAATCTTGAAAAAAAAGTGGAAGAATTGACAGCTAGATTAATTAATGCAGAGAAGATCATAAACGAAATGACAGAGATGAAAACCATGACACGAGAAATACGTGACAAATGCACAAGCTTCAGTAACCGACTCGATCAACTGGAAGAAAGAGTATCAGCGATTGAGGATCAAATGAATGAAATGAAGCGAGAAGAGAAAACCAAAAGAAAAAAGAAGAAAAAGAAATGAACAAAGCCTGCAAGAAGTATGGGATTATGTAAAAAGACCAAATCTACGTCTGATTGGGGTGCCTGAAAGTGAGGGGGAAAATGGAACCAAGTTGGAAAACACTCTTCAGGATATCATCCAGGAGAACTTCCCCAACCTAGTAGGGCAGGCCAACATTCAAATTCAGGAAATACAGAGAACGCCACAAAGATACTCCTCCAGAAGAGCAACTCCAAGACACATAATTGCCAGATTCACCAAAGTTGAAATGAAGGAAAAAATCTTCAGGGCAGCCAGAGAGAAAGGTCGGGTTACCCACAAAGGGAAGCCCATCAGAATAACAGCAGACCTCTCGGCAGAAACTCTACAAGCCAGAAGAGAGTGGGGGCCAATATTCAACATTCTTAAAGAAAAGAATTTTCAACCCAGAATTTCATATCCAGCCAAACTAAGTTTCATCAGTGAAGGAGAAATAAAATCCTTTACAGATAAGCAAATGCTTAGAGATTTTGTCACCACCAGGCCTGCCTTACAAGAGACCCTGAAGGAAGCCCTAAACATGGAAAGAAACAAGCGGTACCAGCCATTGCAAAAACATGCCAAAATGTAAAGACCATCGAGGCTAGGAAGAAACTGCATCAACTAACGAGCAAAATAACCAGTTAATATCATAATGACAGGATCAAGTTCACACATAACAATATTAACCTTAAATGTCAATGGACTAAATGCTCCAATTAAAAGACACAGACTGGCAAACTGGATCAAGAGTCAAGACCCATCAGTCTGCTGTATTCAGGAGACCCATCTCACATGCAGAGACATACATAGGCTCAAAATAAAGGGATGGAGGAAGATCTACCAAGCAAATGGAGAACAAAAAAAAGCAGGGGTTGCAATCCTAGTCTCTGATAAAACAGACTTTAAACCATCAAAGATCAAAAGAGACAAAGAAGGCCATTACATAATGGTAAAGGGATCAATTCAACAGGAAGAGCTAACTCTCCTAAATATCTATGCACCCAATACAGGAGCACCCAGATTCATAAAGCAAGTCCTTAGAGACCTACAAAGAGACTTAGACTCCCATACAATAATAATGGGAGACTTCAACACTCCACTGTCAACATTAGACAGATCAACGAGACAGAAAGTTAACAAGGATATCCAGGAATTGAACTCATCTCTGCACCAAGCGGACCTAATAGACATCTATAGAACTCTCCACCCCAAATCAACAGAATATACATTCTTCTCAGCACCACATCGCACTTATTCCAAAATTGACCACATAATGGAAGTAAAGCACTCCTCAGCAAATGTACAAGAACAGAAATTATAACAAACTGTCTCTCAGACCACAGTGCAATCAAACTAGAACTCAGGACTAAGAAACTCAATCAAAACCGCTCAACTACATGGAAACTGAACAACCTGCTCCTGAATGACTACTGGGTACATAACGAAATGAAAGCAGAAATAAAGATGTTCTTTGAAACCAATGAGAACAAAGATACAACATACCAGAATCTCTGGGACACATTTAAAGCAGTGTGTAGAGGGAAATTTATAGCACTAAATGCCCACAAGAGAAAGCAGGAGAGATCTAAAATTGACACTCTAACATCACAATTAAAAGAACTAGAGAGGCAAGAGCAAACACATTCAAAAGCTAGCAGAAGGCAAGAAATAACTAAGATCAGAGCAGAACTGAAGGAGATAGAGACACAAAAAACCCTCCAAAAAATCAATGAATCCAGGAGTTGGTTTTTTGAAAAGATCAACAAAATTGACAGACCGCTAGCTAGACTAATAAAGAACAAAAGAGAGAGGAATCAAATAGACGCAATAAAAAATGATAAAGGGGATATCACCACCGACCCCACAGAAATACAAACAACCATCAGAGAATACTATAAATGCCTCTACGCAAATCAACTAGAAAATCTAGAAGAAATGGATAATTTCCTGGACACTTACACTCTCCCAAGACTAAACCAGGAAGAAGTTGAATCCCTGAATAGACCAATAGCAGGCTCTGAAATTGAGGCAACAATTAATAGCCTACCCACCAAAAAAAGTCCAGGACCAGATGGATTCACAGCTGAATTCTACCAGAGGTACAAGGAGGAGCTGGTACCATTCCTTCTGAAACTATTCCAATCAATAGAAAAAGAGGGACTCCTCCCTAACTCATTTCATGAGGCCAACATCATCCTGATACCAAAGCCTGGCAGAGACACAACAAGAAAAGAGAATTTTAGACCAATATCCCTGATGAACATCGATGCAAAAATCCTCAATAAAATACTGGCAAACCGGATTGAGTAGCACATCAAAAAGCTTATCCACCATGATCAAGTGGGCTTCATCCCTGGGATGCAAGGCTGCTTCAACATTCGCAAATCAATAAACGTAATCCAGCATATAAACAGAACCAAAGACAAGAAACACATGATTATCTCAATAGATGCAGAAAAGGCTTTTGACAAAATTCAACAGCCCTTTATGCTAAAAACGCTCAATAAATTCGGTATTGATGGAACGTACCTCAAAATAATAAGAGCTATTTATGACAAACCCACAGCTAATATCATACTGAATGGGCAAAAACTGGAAAAATTCCCTTTGAAAACTGGCACAAGACAGGGATGCCCTCTCTCACCACTCCTATTCAACATAGTGTTGGAAGTTCTGGCTAGGGCAATCAGGCAAGAGAAAGAAATCAAGGGTATCCAGTTAGGAAAAGAAGAAGTCAAATTGTCCCTGTTTGCAGATGACATGATTGTATATTTAGAAAACCCCATCGTCTCAGCCCAAAATCTCCTTAAGCTGATAAGCAACTTCAGCAAAGTCTCAGGATACAAAATTAATGTGCAAAAATCACAAGCATTCTTATACACCAGTAACAGACAAGCAGAGAGCCAAATCAGGAATGAACTTCCATTCACAATTGCTTCAAAGAGAATAAAATACCTAGGAATCCAGCTTACAAGGGATGTAAAGGACCTCTTCAAGGAGAACTACAAACCACTGCTCAGTGAAATCAAAGAGGACACAAACAAATGGAAGAACATACCATGCTCATGGATAGGAAGAATCAATATCGTGAAAATGGCCATACTGCCCAAGGTGATTTATAGATTCAATGCCATCCCCATCAAGCTACCAATGACTTTCTTCACAGAATTGGAAAAAACGGCTTTAAAGTTCATATGGAACCAAAAAAGAGCCCGCATTGCCAAGACAATCCTAAGTCAAAAGGACAAAGCTGGAGGCGTCACGCTACCTGACTTCAAACTATACTACAAGGCTACAGTAACCAAAACAGCATGGTACTGGTACCACAACAGAGATATAGACCAATGGAACAGAGCAGAGTCCTCAGAAATAATACCACACATCTACAGCCATCTGATCTTTGACAAACCTGAGAGAAACAAGAAATGGGGAAAGGATTCCCTATTTAATAAATGGTGCTGGGAAAATTGGCTAGCCATAAGTAGAAAGCTGAAACTGGATCCTTTCCTTACTCCTTATACGAAAATTAATTCAAGATGGATTAGAGACTTAAATGTTAGACCTAATACCATAAAAACCCTAGAAGAAAATCTGGGTAGTACCATTCAGGACATAGGCATGGGCAAGGACTTCATGTCTAAAACACCAAAAGCAACGGCAGCAAAAGCAAAAATTGACACATGGGATCTAATTAAACTAAAGAGCTTTTGCACAGCTAAAGAAACTACCATCATAGTGAACAGGCAACCTACAGAATGGGAAAAAATTTTTGCAACCTACTCATCTGACAAAGTGCTAATATCCAGAATCTACCAAGAACTCAAACAAATATACAAGAAAAAAACAAACCACCCCATCAAAAAGTGGGGAAAGGATATGAACAGACATTTCTCAAAAGAAGACATCCATACAGCTAACAGACACATGAAAAAATGCTCATCATCACTGGCCATCAGAGAAATGCAAATCAAAACCACAATGAGATACCATCTCACACCAGTTAGAATGGCAATCATTAAGAAGTCAGGAAACAACAGGTGTTGGAGAGGATGTGGAGAAATAGGAACACTTTTACACTGTTGGTGGGATTGTAAACTAGTTCAACCATTATGGAAAACAGTATGGCGATTCCTCAAGGATCTAGAACTAGATGTACCATATGACCCAGCCATCCCACTACTGGGTATATACCCAAAGGATTATAAATTACTCTACTACAAAGACACATGCACACGTATGTTTATTGCGGCAGTATTCACAATAGCAAAGACTTGGAATCAACCAAATGTCCATCTGTGACAGACTGGATTAAGAAAATGTGGCACATATACACCATGGAATACTATGCAGCCATCAAAAAGGATGAGTTTGCGTCCTTTGTAGGGACATGGATGCAGCTGGAAACCATCATTCTTAGCAAACTATCACAAGAAGAGAAAACCAAACACCGCATGTTCTCACTCATAGGTGGGAACTGAACAATGAGATCACTTGGACTCGGGAAGGGGAACATCACACACTGGGGCCTATCATGGGGAGGGGGGAGGAGGGAGGGATTGCATTGGGGAGTTATACATGATATAAACGTCATGCACATGTACCCTAGAACTTAAAGTATAATAAAAAATAAAAATAAAAAAATAAAAAATAAAAAAAGAAACTTAAGTGTAATTTTGTGAGATGAATTCACACGTCATCAGGAAGTTTCTAAGAAAGCTTCTTTCTAGTTTTCAACGGAGGATATTTCCTTTGTCACCGTAAGCTTCATTGTGCTAAGAAGTATCCCAATGCAGATTTCAAGAAAACTGTGTTAGCAAACTGATCACTGAAGTAAAATGTCTAACTCTGTGAGTTGCATTCACACATTGCAATTCAGTTCCTCAGAATGCTTTTTTCCAGTTTTTATCTGAGGATATTTCCTTTTTCACCATAGCCCTAAATGAGCTCCCAAATATCACTTTGCAGAATGCATGACAACAGTGTTAGCCAACTGTTCCAAGAAGGAAAGGGTGGAACTCTGTGTGATGAAGTCACACATCAGAAAGCAATCTCTCAAAAAGCTTCACTCTAGTTATTATCTGATGATATTTCCTTTTTCACCATGGGCCCCTATTGGCTCCCAAATATCACTTTGCAGATTCCACGAAAAGAGTGTTAGCAAACTGCTTCCTGAGAACTAAGTTGTAACTCTGTGAGCTGAATTCACAGATCACAAAAAGTTTCTCAGAAAGCTTCTTTCACGTTTTTAACTGATGATATTTCCTTTATCCGCATAGGCCTCAATGCGATCCAATGTAAGACTTCTCAGTTTCCTCAAAGACAGTGTTAATCGACCGCTCCATGAAACGTAAGTGTAACTCTGTGAGATCAATTGACACATCACAAAGAAATTTCTAAGAAAGCTTCTTTCTTGTTACTATCTAAGGATATTTCCATTTTCACCATAGGCCTCAATGTGCTCCCAAATATCACTTTGTAGATTCCACGAAAACACTGTTAGCAATCTGCTTCAAGAATGGAAACGTGAATGTCTTTGTGATGAATTCACAAATCAGAAAGCAATCTTTTAGAAAGCTTCTTTCTAGATTATATCTGAGTTTATTTCCCTTTTCACCATGGGCCTCCATGCGCTCCCAAATATCACTTTGCAGATTCCACGACAACAGTGTTAGCAAACTTGTTCGTGAAGACAAAGTTGTAACTCCGTGAGATGAGTTCACATATCATAAAGAAGTTTCACAGAAAGCTGCTTTCTAGTTTTTATTGAGGATATTTCCTTTGTCTCTGTAAACTTCATTTCGCTAAGAAATATACCAATGCAGATTTCAAGAAAAGAGTGTTAGCAAACGGATCAGTGAAAAGGAAGGTGCAACTCTGTGAGTTGTATTCACAGGTCACAGTGCAGTTTCTCAGAATGCTTCCTTCCAGTTTTTATCTGAGGAGATTTCCATTTTCACCATAGCCCTCACTGGGCTCCGAAATATCACTTGGTCAAATCCACGATAATAGTGTTAGGAACCTGCTGCAAGAAGGCAAAAGTGAATCTCTGTGTTACGTATTCGCACATCAGAAAGCAACTTCTGGGAAAGCTTCTTTCTAGTTATTGTCAGAGGATATTTCCATTTTCACCATAGGCCTCAATGCGCTCCCAAATATCACTTTGCAGATTCCATGAAAACACTGTTAGCAAACTGCTACACGAAGGGAAGGGTGAATGTCTTTGTGATGAATGAATTCACAAATCACAAAGCAATCTCTCAGAAACCTTCTTTCTAGATTTTATCTGAGGATATTTCCGTTTTCACTATGGGCCTCCATGCACTCCCAAATATCACTTTGCATATTCCACAACAACAGTGTTAGCAAACAGCTTCCTGAAGACAAAGATGTAACTCGGTGAGATGAATTCACATATCACAAAGAAATTTCTCTGAAAGCTACTTTCTAGTTTTTATTTGAGGATAATTCCTTTGTCTCCATCAGCTTCATTGTGGTAAGAAATATCCCAATGCAGATTTCACGAAAAGAGTGTTAGCAAACGTATCAATGAAAAGGAATGTGTCACTCTGTGAGTTTTATTCACATGTAATAATGCAGTTTCTCAGAACGCTTCCTTTCAGTTTTTATCTGAGGGGATTTCCTTTTTCACCATAACCCTCACTGGGCTCTGAAATATCACTTGGCAGAATCCACGGCAACAGTGTAGGGAACCTGCTGCAAGAAGGGAAAAGTGAATCTCTGTGTTATGAATTCACACGTCAGAAAGCAACTTCTGAGAAAGCGTCTTTCTAATTATTATCTGAGGATATTTCCGTTTTCACCATAGGCCTCAAAGTGCTCCCAAATATCACTTTGCAGATTCCACGAAAACACTGTTAGCACACTGCTTCACGAAGACTAAGTTGTTACTCTGTGAAATGAATTCACATATCACAAAGAAGTTTGTCACAAAGCTTCTTTCACTTTTTTTATTGAGGATATTTCCTGTAACAGCGTTGGCCTCAATGTGATCCAAAGTAGCACTTCTCAGGTTCCTCAAAGACAGTGTTGATCGACTGCTCCATGAAACATAAGTGTAACTCTGTGAGATGAATTGACACATCACAAAGAAGTTTCTAAGACAGCGTCTTTGTAGTTTCTGTCTGAGGATATTTCCTCTGTCATGGTAAGCCTCATTGGGCTCAGAAGTATCCAATTGCAGGTTTCAAGAAAACTGTGTTAGCAAACTGGTCTCTGAAAAGTGTAACTCTGTGAGTTGCATTCACACATCATAATGCAGTTTCTCAGACCGCTTCTTTCCAGTTTTAATCTGAGGATATATCCTTTTTCCCCATAGCCCTCAATGAGCTCCCAAATATCACTTTGCAGATTCCACGACAACAGTGTTAGCAAACTGCTTCATGAAGACAAAGTTGTAACTCGGTGAGGTGAATTTTCATGTCACAAGGAAGTTTCTCAGAAAGCTACTTTCTAGTTTTTATCTGAGGATATCTCCTTTGTCACCATCAGCTTCTTTGCGCTAAGAAATATCCCAATGCAGATTTCAAGAAAAGAGTCTTATCAAAGGTATGAATGAAAAGCAAAGTGTAACTGTGAGTTTCATCCACATGTCACGGTGCAGTTTCTCAGAATGCTTCTTTCCAGTTTTTATCTGAGGAGATTTCCCTTTTCACCACACCCCTCAATGAGCTCCCAAATATCACTTGGCAGGATCCAAGACAACAGTGTTAGGAAACTGCTGCAAGAAGGGAAAAGTGAATCTCTTTTTTATGTGTTCACACAGCAGAAAGCAACTTCTGAGAAAGCTTCTTTCTAGTTATTATCTGAGGATATTTCCGTTTTCACCATAGGCCTCAATGCGCTCCCATATATCACTTTGCATATTCCACAGAAACACTGTTAGCAAACTGCTACAAGAAGCAAAAGGTGAGTGACTTTGTGGTGAATTCACAAATCACAAAGCAATTTATCGGAAAGCTTCTCTCTACATTTTATCTGAGGATATTTCCGTTTTCACCCTGGGCCTCCATACGATCCCAAATATCACTTTTCAGATTCCATGACAACAGTGTTAGCAAACTGCTCCATGAAGACAAAGTTGTAACTGGATCAGATGAATTCACATGTTCCAAAGAAGTTTCTCAGAAAGCTACTTTCTAGTTTTTATTTGAGGATATTTCCTTTGTCTCCGTCAGCTTCATTGCGCTAAGAAATATCCCAATGCAGATTTCAAGAAAAGTATGATAGCAAACGGATCAATGAAAAGGAAAGTGTAACTCTGTGAGTTGCATTCACATGTCACAATGCAGTTTCTCACATCGCTTCCTTCCAGTTTTTATCTGAGGAGATTTCCTTTTTCAACATAACCCTCACTGGGCTCCCAAATATCGTCTTGCAAATTCCACGAGAACAGTCACAGCGAATGGCTTCATGAGGAGAAAGGTGTAATTCTGTGAGGTGAATTCACAGATCACATTGAAGATTCTCAGAAAGCTTCTTTCTCATTTTTAACGGACGATATTTCCTTTGGCCCTATAGTCTTCAAAGGGATCCGAAATATCAGTTCTCAGATTTCACAAAAACAGGGCTAGCCAACGGCTCCATGAAACACAGGAGTAACTCAGTGAGTTGAAGTCACACATCACAGAGCAGTTTCTCAGAAAGCTTCTTTCTTCTTTGAGCTGAAGTTATTTGTGTGGTCTCGGAGCGCCACTGTGTGTCTTATTGCAGTTTCTGCAAAAACTCTTTTAGCAAGCTTCTGAATGAAAACAATCATCTAACACTGTGAGCGGAATTCACCCACAACAGAGAAGTTTCTGAGAAGGCTTCTCTGCAGAATTGTCTGAAGATATTTCATTATTCAACATGGGATTCAATGATATCCAAGACATCACTTCTGAGCTTCCACAAAGTCAGTGCTAGCAGACTCCTCCATGAAAGAGTGGTGTAACACTTTGAAATGAATTCACACATCACAAAGCAGGTTCTCAGAAAGCTTCATTCCGGTTTTTCTCCGAGGATATTTTCTTTTTCACCATAGCCCTCAATGAGCTCCCAAATATCACTTTGCACATTCCACAAGAAGAGTGTTAGCAAACTGCTGCAAGAAGGGAACAGTGAATCTTTTTGTGATTAACTCACACATCAGAAAGCAATTTCTCAGAAAGATTTTTTCTAGTTTTTATCTGAGAATACTTCCGTTTTCACCATGGGCCTCCATGTGCTCCGAAATATCACTTTGCAGATTTCACGACAACAGTGTTAGCAAACTGCTTCGTGAAGACAAAGTTGTAACTCGGTGAGATAAATTCACACATTACAAAGAAGTTTCTCAGAAAGCTACTTTCTAGTTTTTATTTGAGGAAATTTCCTTTGTCTCCATCAGCTTCCTTGCACGAAGAAATATCCCAATGCAGATTTCAAGAAAAGTGTTAGCAAACGGATCAATGAAAAGGAAAGTGTAACTCTGTGCGGTGTATTCCCACGTCAAAATGCAGTTTCACCATAGGCCCGAATGTGATCCCTAATATCCCTTCGCGGATCCATTCACGAGGGACTTCCAAACCATGTAATGTAAAGAAAGCTTCTAATATGTGAGTTGAATGAATATAGGAAAATACAGATTCACAGAAAGCTTCTTTCGAGTGTTTATCTGAAGATATTTCCTTTTTCACAATAATCCTGAATGTGCTCCTGAAGGTCCCTTCATGGATCCGTCCATGACAGTTTCCAAGCTGCGTAATGTAAAGAAAACTTAATCTCTGTGAGGTGATTACTCATATCACAGAATAGTTTCCTAGAAAGCTTCTTTCCATTTTTTTTCTGAGGCTATTTCCCTTTTCACCATCAGCATCAACATGCTCCAGAATATCACTTGGTACCTGTCTCTAAAAAAGGGTTTCCCCGACGCTGTATGAGAAGAGAGGTATAACACTGTGAGTGGAATGCACACGTCACAAAGCAGTTCCTTGGAAAGCTTCTCTCCAGTTTTGGTCTGAACATATTTCCTTTATCACCACAAGCCTCAAAGTGCTCCCGAATATCCGATCACACGCTAAACATGCACAGGATGAGAAAACTGATCTATGAAAAGAGAGGCTTAACTGAATGAGAGGAATTAAGACGACACAGAGTAGTTTCACAGAAAGCTTCCCTCTGGATTTTACCTGAGGATATTTCTTTCTCTATATTCTAAGGATCGTTCTCAAATGTCCTTCCTCAGATGCCACAAAAACAGTGATTTCAACCTGCTCAATCCAAAGAGTGGTTTAACTCTAGGAGACGAATACACACATCACAAAGCAGTTGCTCAGAACGTTTCTCTTCAGGTATCATCAGAAGACGTTTCCTCGCTCACCACAAGCCTCCGGGTGTCACTAAATATCCCTTCACAGATTCTTCAAAGACAGAGTTTCAAAACAGGGCAACATAGAGTAAGCATTAACTCTGTGAATTGAATGCACATATCAGAGAGCAGATTCTTGGAACGCTTCTTCCTCGATTTTATTTCAGTGTAGTTCACTATTCGCCATAGTCCTCAATGTGTTCCAAAATATCACCTTTTCGGTTGCACAGGAACAGTGTTCAAACACTGCCTTGTGAGAAAAGAGGTATAACTCCCTGAGTGGAATGCATACATCACAAATTTGTTCCTCAGAAAACTTCTATCCACTTTTAAACTGAAGATATCTCCTCTTTCACCATAGGCCTTAATGTGCCCCCGAATGTCCCTTCGTGGATCCGCGCATGACGGAATTTCCAAACTGCGTAATATAAGAAAAGTTTTAACTATGCGAGTTGAATAAGTATATCTGACACCAAGCAGTTTCACAGAAATCTTCTTTGCTGTTTTTGTCTGAGGATATTTCCTTATTCACCAGAGCCGTCCCTATACTCCCGAATGTCTCTTGGTAGCTTTTTCTCCAAAAGGGACTCTGAAATCCTTTTGGAGAAGAAAGGTATATTTCTGTGAGTATAATGCACACGTCACAAAGCAGCTCCTCAGAAAGCTTCTCTCCAGTTTCTATGTGGGGATGTTTTCTTTCTCACTGTAAGTCTAAAAGCCCTCCAGAATATCCCTTCACAGACTAAACAAAAACAGTGTTATGATACAGCTCAATGAAAAGAGAAGGTTAACTTTGTGAACAAAACTTATGTGACACAGAGCAGTTTCACAGAAAGCTTCCTTCTGATTTCTCTCTGAGGTTATTTCTTTTTCAGGATATTCTGTAGAGCGTTTCCAAATATCCTTTCTCAGATTCCAGAGAAACAGTAATTTCAAACTGCTCAATCCAAAGAATGATTTAACGCTATGAGATGAATACAAACATCACAAAAGAGGTGCGCAGAAAGGTTCTCTCCGATTTTCAATGGAACACATTACCTTTCCTCACACAGGCCTCTGGTCGCCACTTACTATCCCTTCACAGAACCCTCAGAGACCGATTTTCAAACTGGGAAATATAGAGAAAGCTTTAACCCTGAGAAAAGAATGGACATGTCAGAGAGCAGTTTCTTCGAGTGCTTCTTTCTGTTTTTTATTGGGCGACATTTCACTTTTTGCCATAGTCTTCAATGTGCTCCGAATATCACTGTTTTGGTTTTACAGGAACAGTGTTCAAACTGTGCCTTATGAGAAGAAAGTTATAACTCCCTGAGTGGAATGCACACATCACCAAGCGATTTCTCAGAAAGCTTCTCTCCAGTTTTTATCTGACTATATTTCCTACTTCACCTTAGGCCTGAATGTGATCCCAAAGGTCCTTTTGCCGATCCATCCATGAGGGATTTTCCAAGCTGCATAATGTAAAGAAAGCTTCATCTATGTGAGATGAATAAACATAGCAAAAAGCAGATTCACAGAAAGCTTCTTTCCAGTTTTTATCTGAAGACATTTCCTTTTTCAACATAGTCCAGAATGTGCTCCCGAAGGTCACTTCATGGATCCGTCCATGAGAGTTTCCAAGCTGCGTAATGTATAGAAGTCTTTATCTATGTGAGATGATTACACATATCACAGAGTAGTTTCCTTGAAAGCTTCTTTCCAGTTTTTGTCTGAGGCTTCTTCCCTTTTCACCACCGGCATCAACATGCTCCCAAATATCACTTGGAAGTTGTTTCTCCAAAAGGATTTCCCCGACGCTGTATGAGAAGAGAGGTATAACACTGTGACTGGAATGCACACTTTACAAAACAGTTCCTCACAAAGCTTCTCTCCAGTTTCAGTCTGAACATATTTCCTTTTTCACCGTAAGTCTCAAAGTGCTCCTGAATATCCCATCACACACTAAATACACAGGGTTAGAAAACTGCTCAATGAAAATAGAGGCTTATCTGAGTGAGAGGAATTAAGACGACACAGAGCAGTTTCACAGAAAGCTTCCTTCTGTATTTAACCTGAGGATATTTCTTTCTCCATTTTCTTTTTTTTCTTTTTTCTTTTTTTTTTTTTTGAGACGGAGTCTCGCTCTGTCGCCCGGGCTGGAGTGCAGTGGCTGGATCTCAGCTCACTGCAAGCTCCGCCTCCCGAGTTCCCACCATTCTCCTGCCTCAGCCTCCGGAGTAGCTGGGACTACAGGCGCCCGCCACCTCGCCCAGCTAGTTTTTTTTTTTTTTTTGTATTTTTTTTTTTTTAGTAGAGACGGGGTTTCACCGTATTAGCCAGGATGGTCTCGATCTCCTGACCTCGTGATCCGCCCGTCTCGGCCTCCCAAAGTGCTGGGATTACAGGCTTGAGCCACCGCACCCGGCCTCTTTCTCCATTTTCTAAGGATTGTTCCCAAATGTCCTTCCTCAGATTCCACAAAAACAGTGATTTCAAGCTGCTCAATCGAAAGAATGGTTTAGGTCTATGAGACGAATACACACATTGCAAAGCAGTTGCTCAGAACGTTTCTCTGCAGGTTTCATCGGAAGACGTTTCCTCGTTCACCACAGGCCTCTGGACGTCACTAAATATCCCTTCACAGATTCTCCAAAGACAGAATTTCGAAACTGGGCAACATAGAGTAAGCATTAACTCTGTGAAGTGAATGCACATGTCAAGCAGATTCCTGGAACGTTTCTTCCTCGTTTTTATTTCAGTATATTTCACTATTCACCATAGTCCTCAGTGCGTTCCGAAATATCACTTTTTCAGTTTCACAGGGACAGTGTTCAAACACTGCCTTGTGAGAAAAGAGATATAACTCGCTGAGTGGAATGCATACATCACAAAGTAGTTTCTCAGAAAGCTTCTTTCCAGTTTTTATCTAAAGATATCTCCTCTTTCACCGTAGACATGAATGTGCTCCCGAATGCTGCTTCGTGGATCTGTGCATGACGGAGTTCCCAAACTGTGTAATATAATTAAAGTTTTAACTATGCAAGACGAAAAAAGTATATCTAACACAAAGCAGTTTCACAGAAATCTTTCCAGTTTTTGTCTGAGGATATTTAATTTTTCACCTTAGTCGACTCTGGCATATCTCTTGGTAGCTTTTTCTCCAAAAGGGATTCCGGAATCCTCTAGGGGAAGAAAGATATATTTTCCTGAGTGGAATGCACATGTCACAAAGCAGCTCCTCAGAAAGCTTCTCTCCAGTTTCTATCTGAAGACGTTTCCTTTTCACCATAAGCCTCAAAGACCTCCAAAGTATCCCTTCACGGACTAAGCAAAAGCAGTGTTATGATACAGCTCGATGAAAAGAGAAGCTTAACAGTGTGAGCAAAACTCACCTGACACAGAGCTGTTTCACAGAAAGCTTCCTTCTGGTTTCTCTCTCAGATTATTTCTTTTTCAGGATATTCTAAAGAGCATCTCCAAATGTCCTTTCTCAGATTCCACAGAGACAGTGATTTCAAACTGCTCCAGCCAAAGAATGATTTATCACTATGAGATGAATATAAACATCACAAAAAAGTGGGCCAGAAAGCTTCTCTCCAATTTTCAATGGAAGACATTTCCTTGCCTCAGACAGGCCTCCGGTCGTCACATACTATCCCTTCACAGATCCCTCAAAGACCGACTTTCAAACTGGGAAATGTAGAGTAAAATTTAAACCTGTGATAAGAATGGACATGTCACAGAGCAGTTTCTTGGAGTGCTTCTTTCTGTTTTTTAATGGACGACATTTCAATTTTGCCATAGTTTTCAATGTGCTTGGAATATCACTCTTTTGGTTTTACAGGAACAGCGTTCAAACTGTGCCTTATGAGAAGAAAGTTACAACTCCCTAAGTGGAATGCACACATCACCAAGCAGTTTCTCAGAAAGCTTCTCTCCAGTTTTTATCTGACTGTATTTTCTATTTCACCATAGGCCCGAATGTGATCCCAAATATCCCTTTGCTGATCCATCCATGAGACAGTTTCCAAGCTGCGTAATGTAAAGAAAGCTTCATCTATGTGAGATGAATAAACATAGCAAGAAACAGATTCACAGAAAGCTTTTTTCCAGTTTTTATCTGAAGATATTTCCTTTTTTACCAAAGTCCAGAATGTGCTCCCGAAGGTCCCTTCGTGGATCCGTCCATGACAGTTTCCAAGCTGCGTAATATAAAGAAAGGTTTATCTATGTGAGATGATTGCACATATCACAGAGTAGTTTCCTAGAAAGCTTCTTTCCAGCTTTTGTCTGAGGCTCTTTCCCTTTTCATCATTGGCATCAACATGCTCCTGTTATCACTTGGTACCTGTTTCTCCAAAAGGGTTTCCGTGACGCTGTATGAGAAGAGAGGTATAACACTGTGACTAGAATGCATACGTCACAAAGCAGTTCCTCGGAAAGGTTCTCTTCAGTTTCGATCTGAACATATTTCCTTTTTCACCGTGAGCCTCAAAGTGCTCCCGAATATCCCATCACACGCTAAATATACACAGTGTTAGAAAACTGCTCAATGAAAAGACAGGCTTAACTGAGTAAGATCATTTAAAATGACACAGAGTAGTTTCACAGGAAACTTCCTTCTGGATTTTATCTGAAGATATTTCTTTCTCTGTATTCTAAGAATCGTTCCCAAATGTCCTTCCTCAGGAGCCACAAAAACAGTGATTTCAACCTGCTCAATCCAAAGAATGATTTAAATCTATGAGACGAATACACACATAGCAAAGCAGTTGCTCAGAACGTTTCTCTGCAGGTTTCATTGGAAGGCGTTTCCTCACTCACCACAAGCCTCTGGGCGTCACTAAATATCCCTTCCCAGATTCCTCAAAGACAGAGTTTTGAAACTGGGCAAGATAGAGTAAGCATTAACTCTGTGAAGTGAATGCACATATCAGAGAGCAGATTGTTGGAACGCTTCTTCCTCGATTTTCTTTCACTATATTTCACTATTCGCCATAGTCCTCAATGCATTCCGAAATATCACTTTTTCGTTTTCACAGGAACAGTGTTCAAACACTGCCTTGTGAGAAAAGAGGTATAACTTCCTGAGTGGAATGCATACATCACAAAGAAGTTTCTCAGAAAGCTTCTATCCAGTTTTTAACTGACGATATCTCATCTTTCACCATAGACCTGAATGTGCTCCCGAATGTCCCTTCGCAGATCTGTGCATGACGGAGTTTCCAAACTGTGTAATATAATTAAAGTTTTAAATATGCGAGATGAATAAATATATCTAACACAAAGCAGTTTCACAGAAATCTTTCCAGTTTGCCTGAGGATATTTCCTTTTTCATCATAGTCGACCCCAGAATATCTCTTGGTAGCTTTTTCTCCAAAAGGGATTCCGGAATCCTCTAGGAGAAGAAAGGTATACTAATGTGAGTGCAATGCACATGTCACAAAGCAGCTCCTCAGAAAACTTCTCTCCAGTTTCTATCTGAATTCTTTTCCTATCTCACCGTAAGCCTCAAAGCACTCCTGAATATCCCTTCGCAGACTAAACAAAAACAGTGTTATGGTACAGCTCAATGAAAAGAGAAGCTTAACTGTGTGAGCGGAATTCACGTGACACAGAGCAGTTTCACAGAAAGCTTCCTTCTGGTTTCTCTCTGAGGTTATTTCTTTTTCAGGATATTCTACAGAGTGTTTCGAAGTGTCCTTTCTCAGATTCCACAGAAACAGTGATTTCAATCTGCTGAATCCAAAGAATGATTTAACTCTATGAGATGAATACAAACGTCACAAAAGAGTTGCGCAGAAAGCTTCTGTCCGATTTTCGATGGAAGACATTTCCTTGCCTCACACAGGCTTCCAGTCGCCACTTACTATCCCTTCGCAGAACCCTCAGAGACTGAGTTTAGATCTGGGAAATGTAGAGTAAGCTTTAACACTGTGAAAAGAATGGACATGTCAGAGAGCAGTTTCTTCGAGTGCTTCTTTCTGTTTTTTATTGGACGACATTTCACTTTTTGCTATAGTCTTCAATGTGCTGTGAATATCACTCTTTTGATTTTACAGGAACAGTGTTCAAACTGTGCCTTAGGAGAAGAAAGTTATGAATCCCTGAGTGGAATACACACATCACCAAGCAGTTTCTCAGAAAGCTTCTCTCCAGTTTTTATCTGGCTACATTTCCTATTTCACCATATGCCCGAATGTGATCTCAAATATACCTCTGCGGATCCATCCATGAGGTAGTTTCCAAGGCTGTGTAATATAAAAAAAGCTTCATCTATGTGAGATGAATAAACATAGTAAAAAGCAAATTCACAGAAAGCTTCTTTCAAGTTTTTATCTGAAGATATTTCCTTTTTCACCATAGTCCAGAATGCGGTCCCAAAGGTCCCTTCTTGGATCCGTCCATGACAGTTTCCAAGCTGGGTAATGTTAAGAAAGCTTTATCTATGTGAGATGATTACACATATCACAGAGTATTTTCCTAGAAAGCTTCTTTCCAGTTTTTGTCTGAGGCTATTTGCTTTTCACCATCAGCATCAACATGCTCCTGAATATCACTTGGTACATGTTTATCCTAAAGGGTTTCCCCGACGCTGTATGAGAAGGGAGGTATAACACTGTTACTGGAATGCACACGTCACAAAGCAGTTCCTCGGAAAGCTTCTCTCCAGTTTCAGTCTGAACATATTTCCTCTTTCACCGTTAGCCTCAAAGTGCTCCCTTATATCCCATCACATGCTAAACATACACAGGGCTAGAAAACTGTTCAATGAAAAGAGAGGCTTATCTGAGTGAGAGGAATTAAGACGACACAGAGCAGTTTCACAGAAAGCTTCCTTCTGGATTTTACCTGAGGATATTTCTTTCTCCATATTCTAAGGATCGTTCCCAAATGTCCTTCCTCAGATTCCACAAAAACAGTGATTTCAAGCTGCTCAATCGAAAGAATGGTTTAGTTCTATGAGACAAATAGACACATCACAAAGCAGTTGCTCAGAACGTTTCTCTGCAGGTTTCTTTGGAAGGCGTTTCCTCGGTCACCACAAGCCTCTGGGGGTCACTAAATATACCTTCCCAAATTTTTCAAAGACAGAGTTTTGAAACTGGGCAAGATAGAGTAAGCATTAACTCTGTGAAGTGAATGCACATATCAGAGAGCAGATTGTTGGAACGCTTCTTCGACGATTTTCTTTCAGTATATTTCACTATTCGCCATAGTCCTCCATGCATTCCGAAATATCACTTTTTCGTTTTCACAGGAACAGTGTTCAAACAGTGCCTTGTGAGAAAAGAGGTATAGCTCCCTGAGTGGAATGCATACATCACAAAGTCGTTTCTCAGAAAGCTTCTATCCAGTTTTTATCGGAAGATATCTCCTCTTTCACCATAGGCCTAAATGTGCTCCTGAATGTCCCTTCACAGATCTGTGCATGTCAGAGTTTCCAAACTGCGTAATATATTTAAAGTTTTAACTATGCGAGATGAATAAATATATCTAACACAAAGCAGTTTCACAGAAATATTCTTTCCTGTTTTTGTCTGAGGATATTTCCTTTTTCACCATAGTCGTCGCTCTACTCCCGAATATCTCCTGTTAGCTTTTTCTCCAAAAGTGGTTACGAAATCCTCTAGGAGAAGAAAGGCATATTTCTGTTAGTGGAATGCACACGTCACAAAGCAGCTCTTCTGAAGGCTGTTCTCCAATTTCTATCTGAATTCGTTTCCTATCTCATCATAAGCCTCAAAGCACTCCTGAATATCCCTTCACAGACTAAACAAAAACAGTGTTATGATACAGCTCAATGAAAAGAGAAGCTTATCTGTGTGAGCGGAATACACGTGACACAGAGCAGTTTCACAGAAAGCTTCCTTCTGGTTTCTCTCTAAGGTTATTTCTTTTTTAGGATATTCTAAAAAGCGTTTCCAAATGTCCTTTCTCAAATTCGACAGAATCAGTGATTTCAAACTTCTCAATCCAAAGAATGATTTAATGCTATGAGATGAATACAAACAACAAAACAGAGTTTCATAGAAAGCTTCTCTCCAATTTTCGATGGAAGACATTTCCTTGCCTCACACAGGCCTCCGGTCACCACTTACAATCCCTTCGCAGAACCCTCAAAGACAGACTTTTAAACTGGGAAATATAGAGTAAGCTTTAACCCTGTGAAAAGAATGGACATGTCAGAGAGCAGTTTCTTCGAGTGCTTCTTTCTGTTTTTATTGGACGACATTTCACTTTTTGCCATAGTCTTCAACGTGCTCCGAATATCATTCTTTCAGTTTTACAGGAACAGTGTTCAAACTGTGCCTTATGAGAAGAAAGTTATAACTCCCTGAGTGGCATGCGCACATCACCAAGCAGTTTCTCAGAAAGCTTCTCTCCAGTTTTTATCTGTCTATATTTTGTCTTTCACCATAGCCCTGAATGTGATCTGAAATATCCCTTCGCGGATCCATCCACGAGGGAGATTCCAAGCTGCGTAATGTAAAGAAAGCTTCATCTATGTGAGATGAATAAACATAGCAAAAAGCAGATTCACAGAAAGCTTCCTTCCAGTTTTTATCTGAAGATATTTCCTTTTTCACCATAGTCCAGAATGTGGTCCCGAAGGTACCTTCTTGGATCCGTCTATGACAGTTTCCAAGGTGCGTAAGGTAAAGAAAGCTTTATCTATGTGAGATGATTACACATATCACTGCGTAGTTTCCTAGAAAGCTTCTTTCCAGTTTTTGTCTGAGGTTATTTCCCTTTTCACCATCGGCATCAACATGCTCCCGAATAACACTTGGTACCTGTTTCCCCAAAAGGGTTTCCCTGCCGCTGTATGAGAAGAGAGGTATAACACTGTGACTGGAATGCTCATGTCACAAAGCAGTTCCTCGGAAAGATTCTCTCCAGTTTCAGTTTCAACATATTTCCTTTTTCACCGTTAGCCTCAAAGTGCTCCTGAATATCCCATCACATGCTAAACACTTACAGGAATAGAAAACTGCTCAGTGAAAAGAGAGGCTTATCTGAGTGAGAGTAATAAAGACAACACAGAGCAGTTTCACAGAAAGCTTCCTTCTGAATGTTACCTGAGAATATTTCTTTCTCCATATTCTAAGGATCGTTCCCAAATATCCTTCCTCAGATTCCACAAAAACAGTTATTTCAGGCTGCTCAATCCAAAGAATGCTTTAACTCTAGGAGAGGAATACACACATCGCAAAGCAGTTGTTCAGAACGTTTCTCTGCAGGTTTCATCAGAAGACGTTTCCTCACCCACCACAAGCCTCTGAGCGTCACTAAATATCCCTTCACAGATTCTTCAAAGACGGAGTTTTGAAACTGGACAACATAGAGTAAGCATTAACTCTGTGAAGTGAATGCACATATCAGAGAGCAGATTCTTGGAAGGCTTCTTCCTCTATTTTACTTCAGTATATTTCACTACTCACCATAGTCCTCACAGCGATCCAAAATATCACTTTTTCGGTTTGACAGGAACAGTGTTGAAACACTGCCTTGTGAGAAAAGAAGTATAACTTCCTGAGTGGAACGCATCCATCACAAAGTATTTTCTCAGAAAGCTTATATCCAGTTTTTATCTGATGATACCTCTTTTTTCAACATAGGTCTGAATGTGCTCCCCAATGTCTCTTCGCAGAGCTGTGCATGAAGGATTTCCAAACTGTGTAATATAATTAACGTTTTAACTATGCTAGATGAAAAAGTATATCTAACACAAAGCAGTTTCACAGAAATTTTCTTTCCAGTTTTTGTCTGAGGATATTTCCTTTTTCACCTTAGTCATCACTATACTCTCAAATATCTCTTCGTAGCTTTTTCTCCAAAAGGGATTCCGAAATCCTCTAGGAGAAGAAAGGTATATTTCTGTTAGTGGAATGCACAAGTCACAAAGCAGCTCCTCAGAAATCTTCTCTCCAGTTTCCATCTGAAGACTATCCCTTTCTCAATGTAATCCTCAAAGCCCTCCTGAATATCGTTTCACAGACTAAACAAAAACAGTGTTATGAAACAGCTCAATGAAAAGAGAAGCTTAACTGTGTGAGCAGAATTCACGTGACACAGAGCAGTTTCACAGAAAGATTCCTTCTGGTTTCTCTCTGAGTTTATTTCTTTTTCAGGATATTCTAAAGAGCGTTTCCAAATGCCCTTTCTCAGATTCCACAGAAACAGTGATTTCAAACTGCTCAATACAAAGAATGATTTAACGCTATGAGATGAATACAAACATCACAAAAGAGTTGCGCAGAAAGCTGCTCTCCGATTTTCGATGGAAGACATTTCCTTGCCTCACGCAGGCCTCTGGACGCCACTTACTACCCCTTCACAGAACCCTCAAAGACAGACTTTCAAACTGGGAAATGCAGAGTAAGATTTGACCCTGTGAAAAGAATGGACATGTCACAGAGCACTTTCTTCGAGTGCTTCTTTCTGTTTAGTATTAGAAAACATTTCACTTTTTGCCATATACATCAATGTGCTCTGAATGTCACTGTTTTGTTTTTACTGGAAGAGTGTTTTAAATGTACCTTATGCGAAGAAAGTTAAAACTCCCTGATTAAAATGCTCACATCACCAAGTAGTTTCACAGAAAGCTTCTCTCCAGTTTGTATCTGACTGTATTTCCTATTTCACCATAGGCCCGAAGGTGATCCCAAATTTCCCTTCGCGGATCCATCCATGAGGGAGTTTCCATGCTGCATAATGTAACGAAAGCTTCATCTATGAGATGAATAAACATAGCAAAAAGCAGATTCACAGAAAGCTACTTTCCCGATTTTAACTGAAGATATTTCCTTTTTCATCATACTCCAGAATGTGCTGTCGAAGGTCCCTTCGTGCATCCGTCCATGACAGTTTCCAAGATGTATAATTTAAAGAAAGCTTTATCTATGTGAGATGATTACACATATCACAGAGTAGTTTCCTAGAAAGCTTATTTCCTAGAAAGTAGATTACACATATCACAGAGTAGTTTCCTAGAAAGCCCCAGTTTTTGTCTGAGGCTATTTCCCTTTTCACCATCAGCATCAACATGCTCCTGAATATCACACCTGGTACCTGTTTCTCCAAAAGGGTTTCCCTGATGCTGTATGAGAACAGAGGTATAAAACTGTGACTGGAATGGACAAGTCACAAAGGATTTATTCGGAAAGCTTCTCTCCAGTTTTGGTCTGAACATATTTCCTTTTTCACTGTTAGCCTCAAAGTGCTCTCGAATATCTAATCACATGATAAACATACACAGGGTTAGAAGACTGCTCAATGAAAAGAGAGATTTAACTGAGTGAAAGGAATTACGATGACAATGAGCAGTTTCACAGAAAGCTACCTTCTGGATTTTACCTGAGGATATTTCTTTCCCCATATTCTAAGGATCGTTCCCAAATGTCCTTCCTCAGATTCCTCTAAAACAATGATTTCAAGCTGCTCAATCCAACGAATGGTTTATCTCTATGAGACGAATACACACATTGCAAAGCAGTTGCTCAGAACGTTTCTCTGCAGGTTTCATCGGAAGGCATTTCCTCACTCACCACAAGCCTCCAGGCGTCACTAAATATGCCTTCACAGATGCTTCAAAGACAGAGTTTCGAAACTGGACAACATAGAGTAAGCATTAACTCTGTGAAGTGAACGCACATATCAGAGATCACATTCTTCAAACGCTTCTTCCTGGATTTTATTTCAGTATATTTCACTATCCGCCATAGTCCTCAATGCATTCCGAAATATCACTTTTTCGGTTTCACAGAAACAGTGTTCAACCACTGCATTGTGAGAAAAAAGATATAACTCCCTGAGTGGAATGCATACATCACAAAGTTGTTTCTCAGAAAGCTTCCATTCAGTTTTTATCTGAAGATATCTGCTCTTTCACCATAGGCCTTAATGTGCTCCTGAATGTTTCTTCGCAGATCTGTGCATGACGGAGTCTCCAAACTGCATAATATAATTAAAGTTTTAACTATGCAAGATGAATAAATATATCTAACACAAAACAGTTTCACAGAAATCTTCTTTCCAGTTTTTTGTCTGAGGATATTTCCTTTTTCACCATACTCGTCGCTATACTCCTGAATATCTCTTCATAGCATTTTCTCCAAAAGGGATTCTGGAATCCTCCAGGTGAGGAAAGGCATATTTCTGTGAGTGGAATGCACACGTCACAAAGCAGCTCCTCAGAAAGCTTCTCTCCATTTTCTATCTGAAGGCGTTCTCTTTCTCTCCATAAGCTTCAAAGCCCTCCAGAATATCCCCTCACAGACTAAACAAAAACAGTGTTATGGTACAGCTCAATGAAAAGAGAAGCTTAACTGTGTGAGGAGAATTGATGTGACACAGAGCAGTTTCACAGAAAGATTCCTTCTGGTTTCTCTCAGAGGTTATTACTTTTTCAGGATATTCTAAAGAACATTTCCAAATGTCCTTTCTCAGATTTCAGAGAAACAGTGATTTCAAACTGCTCAATCCAAAGAATGATTTAACTCTGAGATGAATACAAACATCACAAAAGAGTTGCGCAGAAAGCTTCTCTTCGATTTTCAATTGAACACATTTCATTGCCTCACACAGGCCTCCGGTCACCACTTACTATTCCTTCCAGAACCCTCAGTGACCGACTTTCAAACTGGGAAATGTAGAGTAAGATTTAACCCTGTGAAAAGAATGGAGATGTCAGAGAGTAGTTTCTTCGAGTGCTTCTTTCTGTTTTTTATTGGACGACATTTCACTTTCTGCCATAGTCTTCAATGTGCTCCTAATGTCACTCTTTTGGTTGTACAAGAACAGTGTTCAAACTGTGCCTGATGAGAACAAAGTTTAATTCCCTGAGTGGAATGCACACATCTCCAAGCAGTTTCTCAGAAAGCTTCTCTCCAGTTTTTATCTGACTATATTTCCTCTTTCACCATAGGCCCGAATGTGATCTCACATATACCTATGCAGATCCATCCAGGAAGGAGTTTCCAAGCTCTGTAATGTAAAGAAAGCTTCATCTTTGTGAGATGAATAAACATAGCAAGAAGCAGATTCACAGAAAGGTTCTTACCAGTTTTCATCTGAAGATATTTCCTTTTTCTCCCTAGTCTTGAATGTGCTCTCGAGGGTCCCTTTGTGGATCTGTCCATGAGTGTTTCCAGGCTGCATAATGTAAAGAAATCTTTATGTGAGATGATTACACATACCACTGAGCAATGTTTGGATGAACGGAGGCAAGATGGTGCATTTTAAGGTTCTTCATCACCATCTCTTCCCATGTGCACGAAAATGCAGCTGGCGCCTGGGAAGGTGCAGACAAACCACGCATGCGCCAGGTGATGTCAATTTGAAGGACCAAGATTTACCTGGTGGCACCTGCGGAGCCTTCCCCCCCAACACACCTGTGCCCCGCCTGTTGCCCTTCGACTCCTAGAAAAGCTGCTCCTGGCAGTTGCGCCGTGCGGGCTTTCTCAGCCCCTACTCTTGTTGGGACTGCATTAGGAACTCCGCCTGGGCGACTCTCTTGGCCTCCTTTGCCGGAGGCTGACAGACTTCACCTTACACACCTTTTTTCCTGGAGCTAGATGATCAAAGAATAAATTTGCAGTTTTGCTTTTAGCCTTGCCTACTCACTGGTTCTTTTGTGCTCGCTCTGGTGGTTCTTAGAAAAACAAATACTTTGGTGCCGAAACCCGGGAGGAGACCCCTCCTCTGGCCTCTAAGGGTTGAGGAACCTCCTCCTGCTCCCACGCCGCAGACGGACCGGGACCTGAGACCTGCTTGCCTTACTCTCATGGCCTCTCTTGTGTAAGTGCCCTTGTCTCCTCTTTACCTCCCTTGGCTAAAAATCCTGCACAGGTCTGAGGCTTACTTTTGAGCCACAAAGTGGCTCGGGAGACCCATTCAGGACGGAGACGTCCGTCGCCTGAAGGTAATCTCCACCTTGGCTCCAAGAACCTCCAGTCTGTCTCTGGTGATTTCAAAGGATGCTTTGAAGCCAGCCAGAGATCTCCATTGTGTAAGTAAAGAGGAAACAAATGGGAAACCTCCAATCCAAATTTCCAAAGAGCACCTCCTTAGGGTGCCTCCTAGCCAATTTTAAAACCTTACAGCGGTTAATTTTCCTTTCCACTGTGGCGTGGCCCCAATACAAACTAGATAATCAGTCTCTGTGGCCACCAGAGGGCACTTTAGACCGTAATGTTCTCATTGACCTCAACAATTTCTGCCAGCAGCTAGGCAAGTGGTCCGAAATTAATTACATTGGAGGCTTTTGGGCCTTACGCTCTCGTCCCAACTTGTGTAGCCGGTGTTCTTTGGTTCAGGTTATACTGGCCAAGGATGCCGGCTCACAGGAACCCGAAAAAGAGGAGTCTTTATCCCTTTCTGTTCAACCAGTAAGGAACCTAGGGTTTCCTTCTGTCTCCATACCCTCCCCCCAACCCTACACTCCTCCTTCATTTTTTAATCAGCTCCTGACATTTGTGAAAAACTTCAAAAGGTAGAGGATGGTCCTCAGGCACCAATACAAGACCTGGTTAAATTAGCCTTTAAGGTCTATAACTCCAGAGAGGAGATGGCTGAAGCACAGCGACAGGCTCACCTGAAACAGAAGTTATAGCTCCTAGGAGCGGCTTTACAGCCCAGTTGTAACCCCAGATCAGAGACTACACACCCTGCAGACTACAAGGTTACAAAAGGAGCCTGCTATAGGTGCAGCAAGACAGGACACTATGCCAACAGTTGTCTATGGGGTCCTCGAGCCCCAATGCAGCCTTGCAATAAGTGCAAGGCATCAGGACATTGGGCCAGTGAATGTCCTAACGCTCGTCCACCAGCAACCCCCTGCCCTATTTGTGAACAGGAAGGACACTGGAAGTCTGATTGCCCCACCCTGGGAACAGGTGCTGCGTCTCGACGTGGCTCCCTTTCCCAGGATCCTGGGAGCTCTTTCCAGCTTCTACATCTGGGCAACGACAACTAAAGGTGCCGAGACTCGGGGACCCCCATCACCCTTGCCGAGCTGTGGGTAACTCTCCTGGTAGCGGGTAAGACAATTAATTTTTTAATTGACAGCGGGGCTACCTATTCTATTTTGCCATCCTTCTCTGCACCTAGCCTTCCATCCAATCCACACCTTAATTGCTGTCTGGTCAACAACTACTTGCTCACTCGTTCTTCATTCCCAGCTAGAAAGGGCCCCCACCAAAAGCAATCAGTGGAAATCAGTTCAACTTTCCCCCACTCGCCTCAAACTTACTAAATTTTCTTCACTATTTCATACTCCCCAGCCTTGCCAGGACCATCCTTTTGGGTTTTGTCTATATTCCAACAAATGTTTCCATTCCTCATTCCTATACTAATACTGTGTTTTATTTTATGTTTTGCCCATATTTTGATCAAATTTCTCCATGCCAAGATACAAGAAATCACTCGCGTCACTTTCAACCAAATGCTTCTTCATCCGTACAGCCAAACACCAACCATAGACCTCGACCTTAACGACGCCCCTTAACAGCAGGAAGTAGCCAGGCATATCATGGCGCCCCTTTATCACGATTACCAATAAAAGGGCGGACTGTTTGGACGAACCAAGGCAAGATGGTGCATTTCCGGGTTCTTCATCACCAACTCTTCCCATGTGCATGAAAATGCAGGTGGCGCCCGGGAAGGTGCAGACCGACCAGGCATGTGCCAGGTGATGTCAATACGAAGAGAAGAAGATTTACCTGGTGGCACCTGCGGAGGCTTCCCCCCCCCGACACGCCCGTGCCCCGCCTATTGCCCTTCCACTCCTAGAAAAGCCGCTCCTGGCAGGCGTGCTGCATGGGCTTCCTCACCCCTACTCTTGTTGGGACTGCATTAGGAACTCCACCTGGGCGACTCTCTTGGCCTCCTTTGCTGGAGGCTGACAGACTTCACCTTACACACCATTTCTCCTGGAGCTAGATGACCAAAGAATAAACTTGTAGTTTTGCTTTTAGCCTTGCCTACTCGCTGGTTCTTTTGTGCTCGCTCTGCTGATTCTTAGAAAAACAAATCAATTAGTTTTCTAGAAAGCTTCTTTCCAGTTTTTGCCTGAGACTCTTTCCCTTTTCATCATCGGCATCAACATGCTCCCGAATATCACTTGGTATCTGTTTCTCCAAAAGGGTTTCCCCGACGCTATATGAGAAGAGATGTATAACACCATGACTGGAATGCACACGTCACAAAGCAGTTCCTCGGAAAGCTTCTCCACAGTTTCGGTCTGAACATATTTCCTTTTTCATCGTTGGCCTCAAAGTGCTCCCGAATATCACATCACATGCTAAACATACATAGGGCTAGAAAACTCCTCAATGAAAAGAGAGGCTTATTTGGGTGAGAGGAATTAAGACGACACAGAGCAGTTTCACAGAAAGCTTCCTTCTGGGTTTTACCTGAGGATATTTCTTTCTCCATATTCTAAGGATCATTCCCAAATGTCCTTCCTCAGATTCCACAAAAACAGTGATTTCAAGCTGCTTAATCCAAAGAATGGTTTAACTCTATGAGATAAATGCACCCATCATAAAGCAGTTGCTCAGAAGGTTTCTCTGCAGGTTTCATCGGTAGACATTTCCTCGCTCACCAGAAGTCTTCAGGCATCACTAAATATGCCTTCCCAGATTCTTCAAAGACAGAGTTTCAAAACTGGGCAACAGAGAGCAAGCATTAACTCTATGAAGTGAATGCACATATCACAGAGCATATTCTTGGAACGCTTCTTCCTCGATTTTATTTTGGTACATTTCACTATTCGCCAGAGTCCTCAAGGCATTTTGAAATATCACTTTTTCGGTTTCACAGGAACAGTGTCCAAACACTGCCTTGTGAGAAAAGGGTATATCTCCTTCAGTGAAATGCATACATCACAAAGTAGTTTCTCAGAAAGTTTCTATCCAGTTTTTATCTGAAGATATCTCCTCTTTCACCGTAGGCCTGAATGTGCTCCCAAATGTCCCTTTGTGGATCTGTGCATGAGGGAGTTTCCAAACTGCATAATATAATTAACGTTTTTACTATGCAAGATGAATAAATATCTAACACAAAGCAGTTTCACACAAATCTTTCCAGTTTTTGTCTGAGGGTATTTCTTTTTTCAGCATAGTCATCGCTATACTCCCGAATATCTCTTCATAGCTTTTTCTCCAAAAGTGATTCTGGAATCCTTTAGAAGAAGAAAGATATATTTCTTTTTTTTTTATTACTATACTTCAAGTTCTAGGGTACATGTGCTCAATGTGCAGGTTTGTTACATATGTATACCTGTGCCACGTTGTTGTGCTGCACCCATCAACTCGTCAGCACCCATCAATTTGTCATTTATATCAGGTATAACTCCCAATGCAATCCCTCCACCCACACCCTTTCCATGATAGACCCCGATGTGTGATGTTCCCCTTCGTGAGTCGAAGTGATCTCATTGTTCAGTTCCCACCTATGAGTGAGAACATGCGGTGTTTGGTTTTCTGTTCTTGTGATAGTTTGCTAAGAATGATGGTTTCCAGCTGCATCCATGTCCCTACAGAGGATGCAGACTCATCCTTTTTATGGCTGCATAGTATTCCATCGTGTATATGTGCCACATTTTCCTAATCCAGTCTGTCACTGATGGACATTTGGGTTGATTTCAAGTTTTTGCTATTGTGAATAGTGCTGTAATAAACATATGTGTTCATGTGCCTTTATAGCAGCATGATTTAGAACAAAGCTGGAGGCATCACGCTACCTGACTTCAAACTATAATACAAAGCTACAGTAACCAAAATAGCATGGTACTGGTATCAAAACAGAGATATAGACCAATGGAACAGAACAGAGTCCTCAGAAATAATACCACACATCTACAGCCATCTGTTCTTTGACAAACCTGAGAGAAACAAGAAATGGGGAAAGGATTCCCTATTTAATAAATGGTGCTGGGAAAATTGGCTACACATAAGTAGAAAGCTGAAACTGGATCCTTTCCTTACTCCTTATATGAAAATTAATTCAAGATGGATTAGACACTTAAATGTTAGACCTAATACCATAAAAACCCTAGAAGAAAACCTAGGTAGTACCATTCAGGATATCGGCATGTGCAAGGACTTCATGTCTAAAACACAAGAAGAAAGGTATATTTCTGTGAGTGGAATGCACATGTCACAAAGCAGCTCCTCAGAAAGCTTCTCTCCGGTTTCTATATGAAGACATTTCCTTTCTCACCATAAGCCTCAAAGCCCTCCAAAGTATCCCCTCGCAGGCTAAGCAAAAACAGTCTTATTTATATTTATATAAAAACAGTGCTGAATGAAAAGAGAAGCTTAACTGTGTGAGCGCAATTCACGTGACACAGAGCAGTTTCACAGAAAGCTTCTTTCTGGTTCTCTCTGAGGTTATTTATATTTCAGGATATTCTAAAGAGCATTTCCAAATGTCCTTTCTCTGATTCCACAGAAACTGTGATTTCAAACTGCTCAATCCAAAGGATGATTTAACGCTATGAGATGAATACAAACATCACAAAAGAGTTGATCAAAGCTTCTCTCCGATTTTCATTGGAAAACATTTTCTTGCCTCACACAGGCTTCCTGTCGCCACTTACTATCCCCTCGCAGAACCCTCAAAGACCGCCTTTCAAACTAGGAAATGTAGAATAAGCTTTAGCACTGTGAAAAGTATGGACCTGTCAGAGAGCATTTTTTTGAGTGCTTCTCTCTGTTTTTTATTGGACGACGTTTCACTTTTTGCCATAGTCTTCAATGTGCTCCGAATATCACTCTTTTGGTTTTACAGGAACAGCGTTCAAACTGTGCCTTATGGGAAGAAAGTTATAACTCCCTGAGTGGAATGCGCACATCAACAAGAAGTTTCTCAGAAAGCTTCTCTCCAGTTTTTATGTGACTATATTTCCCCTTTCACCATAGGCCCGAATGGCATCCCAAATATCCCTTCGTGGATCCATCCACGAGGAAATTTCCAAGCTGCATAATGTAAAGAAAGCTTCATGTATGTGAGATGAATAAACATAGCAAAAAACAGATTCACAGAAAGCTTCTTTCCAGTTTCTATCTGAAGATATTTCCTTTCTCGTCATAGTCCAGAGTGTGCTCCAAAGGTCCCTTCATGGATCCGTCCATGACAGTTTCCAAGCTGTATAACTTGTAGAAAGCTTGATCTATGTGGATGATTACACATATCACTGAGTAGTTTCCTAGAAAGCTTCTTTCCAGTTTTTGTCTGAGGCTATTTCCTTTTTCAACATTGGCATCAACCTGCTCCCGAATATCACTTGGTACCAGTTTCTCCAAAGGGTTTCCCTGATGCTGTAAGAGAAAAGAGGTATAACACTGTGAGTGGAATGTACACGTCACAAAGCAGTTCCTCGAAAACCTTCTCTCCAGTTTCGGTCTGAACATATTTCCTTTTTCACTTTAAGCCTCAAATGCTCCCGAATATCCCATCACACGCTACAGATCCACAGAGTTAGAAAACTGCTCAATGAAAAGAGAGGCTTAACTAAGTGAGAGGAATTAAGACGACAAAGAGCAGTTTCACAGAAAGCTTCCTTCTGGATTTTACCTAAGGATATTTCTTTCCCCATATTCTAAGGATCGTTCCCATATGTCCATCCTCAGATTCCTCAAAAAGAGTGATTTCAAGCTGCTCAATCCAAAGAATGGTTTAACTCTATGAGAAGAATACACACATAACAAAGCAGTTGCTCAGAACGTTTCCCTGCAGGTTTCATCGGAAGACGTTTCCTCACTCATCACAAGCCTCTGGGTGTCACTCAATATCCCTTCACAGATTCTTCAAAGACAGAGTTTTGAAACTGGGCAACATAGAGTAAGCATTAACTCTGGGAAGTGAATGCACATATCAGAGAGCAGATTCTTGGAACGTTTCTTCCTCGATTTCATTTCAGTATATTTCACAATTCACCATAGCCCTCAATGCGTTCCGAAATATCACTTTTTCGGTTTCACAGGAAAAGTGTTCAAACACTTCCTTGTGAGAAAAGTGGTAAAACTCCCTTAGTGGAATGCATACATCACAAAGTAGTTTCTCAGAAAGCTTCTATCCAACTTTTATATGAAGATATCTCCTCTTTCACCATAGGCCGGAATGTGCTCCTGGATGTTTCTTCATGGATTTGTGTATGAGGGAGTTTCCAAACTGCATAACAAAATTAAAGTTTTAACTATGCAAGATCAATAAATATGTCGAACACAAAGCAGTTTCACAGAAATATTCTTTCCAGTTTTTGTCTGAGGATATTTCCTTTTTCACCATAGCCTCTCCTATACTCCTGAATATCTGTTTTCCAGCTTTTTCTCAAAAAGCGATTACAGAATCCTCTAAGAGAAGCAAGGTATATTTCTGTAAATTGAATGCACACGTCACAAAGCAGCTCCTCAGAAACCTTCTCTCCAGTTTCTATCTGAAGATGTTTCCTTTCTCACCGTAAGCCCCAAGGCCCTCCAGAATATCCCTTCGCAGACCAAACAAAAACAGTGTTATGATACAGTTCAATTAAAAGAGAAGCTTAACTGTGTGTGTGGAATTCACGTGACACAGAGCATTTTCACAGAAAGCTTCCTTCTAGTTTCTCTCTGAGTTTATTTCTTTTTCAGGATATTCTACAGAGCCTTTCCAATAGTCCTTTCTCAGATTCCACAGAAACAGTGATTTCAAACTGCTCAATCCAAAGAATGATTTAATTCTGTGAGATGAATACAAGCATCACAAAAGAGTTGCACAGAATGCTTCTCTCCAATTCTCGACGGAAGACATTTCCTTGCCTCACACAGGCCTCCAGTTGCCAATTACTATCCTTTCGCAGAAACCTCAAAGACTGACTTTCCAACTGGGAAATGTAGAGTAAGCTTTAACACTGTGAAAAGAATGGACATGTCAGAGACAGTTTCTTCCAGTCCTTCTTTCTGTTTTTTATTGGACGACATTTCACTTTTTGCCACAGTCTTCAACGTGCTCCGAATATCATTCTTTCAGTTTTACAGGAACCGTGTTAAAACTGTGCCTTATGAGAAGAAAGTTATAACTACCTGAGTGGAATGCACACAGCACCAAGCAGTTTCTCAGAAAGCTTCTCTCCAGTTTCTATCTGACTGTATTTCCTCTTTCACCATCGTCCCGAATGTGATCCCAAATTTCCCTTCGCGGATCTATCCACGAGGCCGTTTCCAAGCCGCGTAATGTAAAGAAAGCTTCGACTATGTGAGGTGAATAAACATAGCAAAAAGCAGATTCACAGAAAGCTTCTTTCCAGTTTTTATCTGAAGATATTTCCTTTGTCAACATCGTCCAGAATGTGCTCCCGAAGGTCCCTTCATGGATCCGTCCATGACAGTTTCCAAGCTGCGTAATGTAAAGAAAGCTTTATCTATGTGAGATGATTACACATGTCACAGAGTACTTTCCTAGAAAGCTTCTTTCCAGTTTTTGTCTGAGGCTATTTGCCGTTTCACCATCGGCATCAACATGCTCTAGAATATCACTTGGTATCTATTTCTCCAAAAGGCTTTCCCTGACGCTGTAAGAGAAGAGAGGTATAACACTGTGACTGGAATGCACACATCACAAAGCAGTTCCTCGGAAAGCTTCTCTCCACTTTTGGTCTGAACATATTTCCTTTTTCACCGTTAGCCTCAAAGTGCTCCCAAATATCCCATCACACGTTAAACATACACAGGACTAGAAAACTGCTCAATGAAAAGAGAGGCTTATCTGTGTGAGAGGAATTAAGATGACACAGAGCAGTTTCACAGAAAACTTCCTTTTGGATTTTACCTGAGGATATTTCTTTCTCCATATTCTAAGGATCGTTCCCAAATGTCCTTCCTCAGATTTCACAAAAACAGTGATTTCAAGCTGCTCAATCTAAAGAATGGTTTACCTCTAGGAGACGAATACACACATCACAAAGCAGTTGCTCAGAAAGTTTCTCTGCAGGTTTAATTGGAAGGCGTTTCCTCGCTCACCACAAGCCTCCAGGCGTCACTAAATATCCCTTCACAGATTCTTCAAAGACAGAGTTTCCAAACTGGGTATATAGAGTAAGCATTAACTCTGTGTAGTGAATGCACCTATCAGAGGGCAGATACTTGGAACTCTTCTTCCTCGATTTTATCTCAGTATATTTCACAATTCGCCATAGTCCTCAAGGCATTCCGAAATATCACATTTTTGGTTCAAACACTGCCTTGTGAGAAAAGAAGTATAATTCCCTCAGTGAAATGCATACATCACAAAGTAGTTTCTCAGAAAGCTTCTATCCAGTTTTTACCAGAAGATATCTCCTCTTTCACCGTAGGCCTGAATGTGCTCCCGAGCGTCTCTTCATGGATCTGTGCACGACGGAGTTTCCAAACTGCTTAATATGATTAAAGTTTCAACGATGCGAGATGAATAAATATATCTAGCAGAAAGCAGTTTCACAGAAATCTTCTTTCCAGTATTTGACTGAGGATATTTCCTTTTTCACCATAGTCATCGCTATACTCCCGAATATCTCTTGGTAGCTTTTTCTCCAAAAGGGATTCCGGAATCCTGTAGGAGAGGAAAGGTATATTTCTGTGAGTGGAATGCACACGTCACAAAGCAGCTCCTCAGAAAGCTTCTCTCCAGTTTCTATCTGAAGACGTTTCCTTTCTCTCCGTAAGCCTCAAAGCCTTCCAGAATATCCCTTCACAGATTAAACAAAAACAGTGTTATGATACAGCTCAATTAAAAGAGAAGCTTAACTGTGTGAGTGATATTCATGTGACCCAGAGCATTTTCACAGAAAGCTTCCTTCTGGTTTCTCTCTGAGGTTATTTCTTTTTCAGGATATTCTACAGAGCATTTCCAAATGTCCTTTCTCAGATTCCACAGAAACAGTGATTTCAAACTGCTCAATCCAAAGAATAATTTAATTTTGTGAGATGAATACAAACATCACAAAAGGGTTGCGCAGAAAGCGTCTCTCCAATTTTCGATGGAAGACGTTTCCTTGCCTCACACAGGCCTCCGGTTGCCACTTACTATCCCTTCCCAGAACTCTCAAAGACCGACTTTGAAACTGGCAAATGTAGAGTAAGCTTTAACCTCTGAAAAGAACGGACATGTCAGAGAGCAGTTTCTTCTAATGCTTCTTTCTGTTTTTTATTGGACGACATTTCACTTTTTGCCATAGTCTTCAATGTGCTCCGAATATCACTCTTTTGGTTTTACAGGAACAGTGTTCTAACTCTGCCTTATGAGAAGGAAGTTATAACTCCTGAATGGAATGCACGCATCACCAAACACTTTCTCAGAAAGCTTCTCTCCACTTTTTATCTGACTATATTTCCTATTTCACCATAGGCCCAAATGTGATCGAAACATCCACGAGGGAGTTTCCAAGCTGCGTAATGTAAAGAAAGCTTCCCCTGTGTGAGATGAATAAACATAGTAAAAAGCAGATTCACAGAAAGCTTCTTTCCAGTTTTTATCTAAAGGTATTTCCTTTTTCACCATAGTCCAGAATGTGCTCCCAAAGGTCCCTTCATAGATCCGTCCATGACAGTTTCCAAGGTGCGTAATGTAAAGAAAACTTTATCTATGTGAGATGATTACACATATCACAGTGTCATTTCCTAGAAAGCTTCTTTCCAGTTTTTGTCTGTAGCTATTTCCCTTTTCACCATCGACACCTGCATGCTACTGAATAGCACTTGGTAGCTGTTTCTCCAAAAGGGTTTCCCAATGCTGTAAGAGAAGAGAGGTATAACACTGACTGGAATGCACACGTCACAAAGCAGTTCCTCGGAAAGCTTCTCTCCACTTTTGGTCTGAACATATTTCCTTTTTCACTGTTAGTCTCAAAGTGCTCCCAAATGTCCCATCACACGCTAAACATACACGGGGCTAGAAAACTGCTCAATGAAAAGAGAGGCTTATCTGAGTGAGAGGAATTAAGACGACACTGAGCAGTTTCACAGAAAGCTTCCTTCTGGATTTTACCTGAGGATATTTCTTTCTCCATATTCTAAAGATCGTTCCCAAATGTCTTTCCTCAGATTCCACAAAAACAGTGATTTCAAGCTGCTCAATCCAAAAAATGGTTTACCTCTAGGAGATGAATACACACATTGCAAAGCAGTTGCTCAGAACGTTTCTCAGAACGCAGCTTGGAAACTCCCTCATGGATGTTTCGTATCACAGTCGGGCCTATGATGAAATAGGAAATATAGTCAGATAAAAAGTGGAGAGAGTCTTTCTGAGAAACTGCTTGGTAATGTGTGCATTCCACTCAGGGATTTATAACTTCCTTTTCATAAGGCACAGTTAGAACATTGTTCCTGTATAACCAAAAGAATAATATTCAGAGCACATTGAAAACTGTGGCAAAAAGTGAAATGTCGTCCAATAAAAAACAGAAAGAGCGACTCGAAGAAACTGCTCTCTGACATGTCCGTTCTTTTCAGAGGTTAAAGCTTACTCTACATTTGCCAGTTTCAAAGTTGGTCTTTGAGAGTTCTGGGAAGGAATAGTAAGTGGCAACCGGCGGCCTGTGCGAAGCAAGCAATTGTCTCAAATCGAAAATCGGGGAGAAGATTTCTGTGGAATTCTTTTGTGATGTTTGTATTCATCTCATAGAGTTAAATCAATCTTTGGATTGAGCAGTTTGAAATCACTGTTTCTGTGAAATCTGAGAAAGGACATTTGGAAACGCTCTGTAGAATATCCTGAAAAAGAAATAACCTCAGAGAGAAACCGGAAGGAAGCTTTCTGTGAAACTGTTCTGTGTCACGTGAATTCGCTCACGTAGTTAAGCTTCTCTTTTCATTGAGCTGTATCATAACACTGTTTTGTTTAGTCTGCGAAGGGATATTCTGGGGGGCTTTGAGGCTTACAGTGAGAAAAGAAACGTCTTCAGCTAGAAACTGGAGAGAAGCTTTCTGAGGAGCTGCTTTGTGATGTGTGCATCCACTCACAGAGATATACCTTTCTTCTCCTAGAGGACTCCAGAATCCCTTTTGGAAGAAAAGCTACCAAGTGATATTCGGGAGTATAGTGACGACTATGGTGAAAAAGGAAATATCCTCAGACAAAAACTGGAAAGAAGATTTCTGTGTAACTCCTTTGTGTTAGATATATTTATACATCTCACATAGTTAAAACTTTAATTACATTACGCAGTTTGGAAATTCCGTCTTGCAGAGATCCGCGAAGGGACATTTGGGGGCACGTTCAGGCCTACGATAAAAGAGGAGGTATCTTCAGATAAAAACGGGATAGAAGCTTTCTGAGAAACTACTTTGTGATGTATGCATTCCACTCTGGGAGTTATAGCTCTTTTCTCACAAGGCAGTGTTTGAACACTGTTCCTGTGAAACCGAAAAAGTGATATTTCAGACGCATTGAGGACTATGGTGAATAGTGAAATATACTGAAATAAAATTGAGGAAGAAGCGTTCCAAGAATTTGCTCTCTGATATGTGTGTTCATTTCACAGAGTTAATGCTTGCTCTATGTTACCCAGTCTCTAAACTCTGTCTTTGAAGAATCTGTGAAGGGATATTGAGTGACACCTGGAGGCTTGTGGTGAGTGAGGAAATGCCTTCCGATGAAACCTGCAGAGAAACGTTCTGAGCAACTACTTTGCAATGTGTGTAATCGTCTCATAGAGGTAAAACATTCTTTAGATTGAGCAGCTTGAAATCACTGTTTTAGAGGAATCTGAGGAAGGACATTTGGGAACGATCCGTAGAATATGGGGAAAGAAATATCCTCAGGTAAAATCCAAAAGGTTGCTTTCTGTGAAACTGCCCATTGTCGTCTTAATTCCTCTCACTCAGTTAAGTCTCTCTTTTCATTGAGCAGTGTTCTAACCCTGTGTATGTTTAGCGTGTAATGGGATATTTGGAAGCACTTTGAGGCTAACGGTGAAAAAGGAAATATGTTCAGACCGAAACTGGAGAGAAGCTTTCTGACGAAATCCTTTAGGAGGTGTGCATTTCAGTCACAGTTTTATACCTCTGTTCTCATACAGTGTCAGGGAAACTCTGTTGGAGAAACAGGTACCAGGTGATATTCAGGAGAATGTTGATGCATATGGTGAAAAGGGAAATAGCCTCAGACAAAAACTGCAAAGAAGCTTTCTAGGAAACTACTCTGTGGTATGTGTAATCACCTCACACAGATAAAGCTTTCTTTATATTACGCAGCTTGGAAACTGTCATAGACGGATCCTTGAAGGGACCTTCAGGAGCACATTCTGGACTATGGTGAAAGAGGAAATATCTTCAGATAAAATCTGGAAAGTAGCTTTCTGTGAATCTGCTTTTCACTATGTTTATTCTTCTCACATAGATGAAGCTTTCTTTACATTACGCAGGTTGGAAACTCCCTCGTGGATGGATCAGTGAAGCAATATTTGGGATCACCTTTGGGCCTATGGTGAAAGAGGAAATATAGTCAGATAAAAACTGGAGAGAAGCTTTCTGAGAAACTGCTTGGTGATGTGTGCATTCCACTGAGGGAGTTATAACTTTCTTCTCATAAGGCACAGTTTGAAGACTGTTCCTATAAAACCAAAACACTGATATTCTGAGCACAGTGAAGACTATGGGAAAAAGTGAAATGTCGTCCAATAAAAAACAGAAAGAATCACTTGAAGAAGCTGCTCTCTGACATGTCCATTCTTTTCACCGGGTTAAAATTTACTCTAAATTTCCCAGTTTGAAAGTCCGTCTTTGAGGGTTCTGCAAAGGGATAGTAAATCGCGACCAGAGGCAAGGAAATGTCTTCCATCGAAAATCAGAGAGAAGTTTTCTGTGCACCTCTTTTGTGATGTTTGTGTTCATCTCATAGTATTAAATCATTCCTTGGATTGAGCAGTTTGAAATCACTGTTTCTGTGGAATCTGAGAAAGGATATTTGGAAACGCTCTTAGAATATCCTGAAAAAGATATAACCTCAGAGAAAAACCAGAAGGAAGCTGTCTGTGAAACTACTCTGTGTCACGTGAATTCCGCTCACACAGTTAAGCTTCTCTTTTCATTGAGCTGTATCATAACACTGTTTTTTCTTAGTCTGCGAAGGGATACTTTGGAGGGCTTTGAGGCTTATGATGAGAAAGGAAACGTCTTTATATAGAAACCGGAGAGAAGCTTTCTGAGGAGCTGCTTTGTGACATGTGCATTCCACTCACAGAAATATACCTTTCTTCTTGTGTTTTAGACATGAAGTCCTTGCACATGCCGATATCCTGAATGGTACTACCTAGGTTTTCTTCTAGGGTTTTTATGGTATTAGGTCTAACATTTAAGTGTCTAATCCATCTTGAATTAATTTTCATATAAGGAGTAAGGAAAGGATCCAGTTTCAGCTTTCTACTTATGTGTAGCCAATTTTCCCAGCACCATTTATTAAATAGGGAATCCTTTCCCCATTTCTTGTTTCTCTCAGGTTTGTCAAGATCAGATGGCTGTAGATGTGTGGTATTATTTCTGAGGACTCTGTTCTGTTCCATTGATCTATATCTCTGTTTTGATACCAGTACCATGCTGTTTTGGTTACTGTAGCCTTGTAGTATAGTTTGAAGTCAGGTAGCGTGATGCCTCCAGCTTTGTTCTAAATCATGCTGCTATAAAGACACATGCACACGTATGTTTATTGTGGCACTATTCACAATAGCAAAGACTTGGAATCAACCCAAATGTCCTCAGTGACAGCCTGGATTAGGGAAATGTGGCACATATACACGATGGAATACTATGCAGCCATAAAAAGGATGAGTTTGCATGCTTTGTAGGGACATGGATGCAGCTGGAAACCATCATTCTTAGCAAATTATTACAAGAACAGAAAACCAAACACCGCATGTTCTCACTCATAGGTGGGAACTGAACAATGAGGTCACTTGGACTCGGAATGGGAAACATCACACATCGGGGCCTATCATGGGGAGGGGGGTGGGGGGAGGGATTGCATTGGGAGTTATTCCTGATATAAATGACAAATTGGTGGGTGCTGACGAGTTGATGGGTGCAGCACAACCACGTGGCACAGGTATACATATGTAACAAACCTGGACATTGTGCACATGTACTTTAGAACTTAAAGTATAGTAACAAAAAATATATACATATATATAACTTTCTTCTAAAGAATTCCGGAATCCCTTTTGGAGAAAAAGCTACCAAGAGATATTCAGGAGTATAGCGATGACTATGGTGAATAAGAAAATATCCTCAGACAAAAACTGGAAAGAAGATTTGTGTGAAACTGCTTTCTGTTAGATATATTTATTCATCTTGCATAGCTAAAACTTTAGTTATATTACACAGTTTGGAAACTCCGTCATGCACAAATCTGCGAAGGAACATTCGGGAGCACATTGAGGCCTAACGTGAAAGAGGAGATATCATCAGATAAAAACTGGATAGAAGCTTTCTGAGAAGCTACTTTGTGATGTATGCATAACTCTGAGGGAGTTATACCTCTTTTCTCACAAGGCAGTGCTTGAACTCTGTTCCCGTGAAACCAAAAAAGTGATATTTCAGAAAGCATTGAGGATTATGGCGAATAGTGAAATATACTGAAATAAAATCGTGGAAGAAGCGTTCCAGGAATCTGCTCTGTGATATGTGAATTCACTTCACAGAGTTAATGCTTACTCAGTGTTGCCCAGTATCGAAACTCTGTCTTTGAAGTATCTGTGAAGGGATATTTAGTGATGCCTGGAGGCTTGTGGTGAGCAAGGAAACGTCTTCCAATGAAACCTGAAGAGAAACGTTCAGATTATTCATCTCCTAGAGTTAAACCATTCTTTAGATTGAGCAGCTTGAAATCACTGTTTTTGTGGAATCGGAGGAAGGACATTTGGGAACGATTCTTGGAATATGGAGAAAGAAATATCCTCATGTAAAATCCAGAAGGAAGCTTTCTGTGAAGCTGCTCTGTGTCATATTAGTTCCTCTAACCCAGATAAGCCTCTCTTTTCATTGATCAGTTTTCTAGCCCTGTGCATGTTTAGCGTGTGATGGGATATTCGGGAGCACTTTGAGGCTAACGGTGAAATAGGAAATATGTTCAGACCGAAACTGGAGACAAGCTTTCCGAGGAACTGCTTTGTGATGCGTGCATTCCAGTCACAGTGTTATACCTCTCTTCTCATACAGTGTTGGGGAAACCCATTCCGAGAAACAGATACCAAGTGATATTTGGGAGCATGTTGATGCCGATGGTGAAAAGGGAAATAGCCTCAGACAAAAATTGGAAAGAAACTTTGTAGGAAACTGCTCTGTGATATGTGTAATCATCTCACATAAATAAAGCTTTCTTTACATTACGCAGCTTGTAAACTGTCATAGAGGGATGGAAGTACAGACCTTCGGGAGCACATTCTGGACTATGGCGAAAAAGGAAATATCTTCAGATAAAAACTAGAAAGAACATTTCTGTGAATCTGCTTTTGGCTATGTTTATTCATCTCACAAAATTGAAGCTTTCTTTACATTATGCAGCTTGGAAACTCCCTTGTGGATGCATCCACGAAGAGATATTTGGGATCACATTCGGGCCTATGGTGAAATAGGAAATATAGCTAGATAAAAACTGGAGAGAAGCTTTCTGAGAAACTGCTTGGTGACGTGCACATTCCAGTTAGGGATTTATAACTTTCTTATCATAAGGCACAGTTTGAACACTGCTCCTGTAAAATCAAGAGTGATATTCAGAGCACATTGAAGACTATGGCAAAAAGTGAAATGTCATCCAAGAAAAACAGAAAGAAGCACTCGAAGAAACTGCTCTCTGACATGTCCATTCTCTTCACAGGGTTAAAGCTTACTCTACATTTCCCAGTTTGAAAGTTGGTTGGAGGGTTCTGCGAAGGCATAGTAAGTGGAGACCGGAGGCCTGTGTGAGGCAAGGAAAAGTATTCCATTGAAAATCGGAGAGAAGCTTTCTGCGCAACTCTTTTGTGATGTTTGTATTCATCTCATATTAAACCATTCTTTGGATTGAGCAGTTTGAAATCACTGTTCAAGGGGAATCTGAGAAAGGATATTTGGAAACGATCTATTGAATATCCTGAAAAATAAATAACCTCAGAGAGAAACCAGAAGGAAGCTTTCTGTGAAACTGCTCTATGTCACCTGAATTCCACTCACACAGTTAAGCTTCTCTTTTCATTGAGCTCTATCATAACACTTTTTTTGATTATTCTATGAAGGGATATTATGGAGGTCTTTGAGGCTTATGGTGAGAAAGGAAAAGACTTCAGATAGAAACTGGAGAGAAGCTTTCTGAGGAGCTGCTTCATGACGTGTGCATTCCAGTCACAGAAATATACATTTCTTGTCCTAGAGAATTCCGGAATCCCTTTTGGAGAAAATGCTACCAAGAGATATTCATAGGTCGACAAAGGTGAAAAAGGAAATATCCTCAGACAAAAACTGGAAAGAAGATATCTGTGAAACTGCTTTGTGTTAGATATATTTATTCATCTCACATAGTAAAAACTTTAATTATATTACGAAGTTTGGAAACTCCGTCAGGCACAGATCAAAGAAGGGACATTCGGGAGCACATTCATGCCTACGGTGAAAGAAGAGATATCTTCAGATAAAAACTGGAGAGAAGCTTTCTGAGAAACTACTTTGTGATGTATGAATTCCACTCAGGAAGATATAACTCTTTTCTCACAAGGCAGTGATTCAACACTTTTCTTGTGAAACCAAAAAATGATATTTCAAAACCCCTTGAGGACTCTGTCGAGTAGTGAAATGTACTGAAATAAAATCCAGGAAGAAGCGTTCCAAGAATTTGCTCTTTGATATGTGCATTTACTTCACAGAGTTAACGCTTGCTCTCTGTTGCCCAGTTTCAAAACTCTGTCTTTGAAGAATCTGGGAAGGCATATTTAGTGACGTCAGAAGGCTTGTGGTGAGCGAGGAAACGTCTTCCGATGAAACCTGCAGAGGAACGTTCTGAGCAACTGCTTTGTGATGTGTGCATTCGTCTTATAGAGTTAAACTATTCTTTGGACTAAGCAGCGTGAAATCACTGTTTTTGTGGAATCTGAAAAAGGACATTTGGGAACGATCCTTAGAATATGGAAAAAGTAATATCCTCAGTTAAAACTCAGAAGGAAGCTTTCTGTGAAACTGCTCTGTGTCATCTTAATTCCTCTCACCCAGATAAGCCTCTATTTTCATTGAGCAGTTTTCTAGCCCTCTGTATGCTTAGCGTGTGATGGGATATTCGGGAGCACTTTGAGGCTAACGGTGAAAAAGGAAATATATTCAGACCAAAACTGGAGAGAAGCTTTCCGAGGAACTGCTTTGTGACGTGTGCATTCCAGTACAGTGTTATACCTCTCTTCTCATACAGCGTCAGGGAAACCCTTTTGGAGAAACAGTTACCAAGTGATAACGGGAGCATGTTGATGCCAATGAGGAAAAGGGAAAGAGCCTCAGACAAAAACTGGAAAGAAGCTTTCTAGGAAACTAGTCAGTGATACATGTAATCATCTAACATATATAAAGTTTTCTTTACATTACGCAGCTTGGAAACTGTCATGGATGGATCTAAGAAGGGACCTTCCGGAGCACATTCTGGACTATGGTGAGAAAGGAAATATCTTCAGATAAAAACTGGAAATAAGCTTTCTGTCAATCTGTTTCTTGCTATGTTTATTCATCTCACATAGATGAAGCTTTCCTTACATTATGCAGCTTGGAAACTCCCTCGTGGATGGATCCGCAAAGGGATATTTGGGATCACATTCGGACCTATGGTGAAATAGGAAATACAGTCAGATAAAAACTGGAGAGAAGCTTTCTGAGAAACTGCTTGATGATGTGTGCATTCCATTCAGGGAGTTATAAGTTTTTTCACATAAGGCATATTTTGAACACTGTTCCTCTAAAGCCAAAAGAATGATATTTGAAGCACATTGAATACCATGGCAAAATTGAAATGTTGTCCATTAAAAAATAGAAAGAAGCACTCCAAGAAACTACTCTGTGACATGTCCATTCTTATCACAGGGTTAAAGCTTACTCAAATTTCCTAGTTTGAAAGTCGGTCTTTGAGGGTTCTGCGAAGGGATAGTAAGTGGCAACCGGAGGCCTGTCTGAGGCAAGGAAATGTCTTCCATTGAAAATCGAAGAGCAGCTTTCTGCGCAACTCTTTTGTGATGTTTGTATTTATCTCAGAGTTAAATCATTCTTTGGATGGAGCAGTTTGAAATCACTGTTTCTGTGGAATCTGAGAAAGGACATTTGGAAATGCTCTTTAGAACATCCTGAAAAAGGAATAACCTCAGAGAGATACCAGAAGGAAGCTCTGTGAAACTGCTCTGTGTCACATGAATTCCACTCACACAGTTAAGCTTCTCTTTTCATTGAGCTGTATCATAACACTGTTTTTGCTTAGTCTGTGAAGGGATACTCAGGAGGTCTTTGAGGCTTATGGTGAGAAAGGAAACGCCTTCAGATAGAAACTGGAGAGAAGCTTTCTGAGGAGCTGCTTTGTGATGTGTGCATTCCAGTCACAGACATATACCTTTCTTCTCCTAGAGGATTCCAGAATCCCTTTTGGAGAAAAAGCTACCAAGAGATATGCCGGAGTCAACTAACATGAATAATTAAATATCCTCACACAAAACTGGAAAGAAGATTTCTGTGAAACTGCTTTGTGTTAGATATATTTATTCATCTCGCATAGTTAAAACTTGAATTGTATTATGCAGTTTGGAAACTCCGTCAGGCACAGATCTGCGAAGGGACATTCGGGAGCACATTCAGGCCTATGGTGAAAGAGGAGATATCTTCAGAAGAAAACTGGGTAGAACCTTTCTGATAAACTACTTTGTGTTGTATGCATTCAACTCAGGGAATTATACCTCCTTTCTCACAGGCAGTGATTGAACACTGTTCCTGTGAAACCGAAAAAGTGATATTTTGGAACGCATTGGACTATGGCGAATAGTGCAATATACTGAAATAAAATCGAGGAAGAAGCATTCCAAGAATCTTCTCTCTGATATGCGCATTCACTTCACAGAGTTAATGCTTACTCTATGTTGCCCAGTTTCGAAACTCTGTCTTTGAAGAATCTGTGAAGGGATATTTAGTGAAGCCCAGAGGCTTGTGGTGAGCCAGGAAACGTCTTCCGATGAAACCTGCAGAGAAACGTTCTGAGCAATTGCTTTGTGATGAGTGTATTCGTCTCCTACAGTTAAACCATACTTTGTATGGAGCAGCTTGAAATCACAGTTTTTGTGGAATCTGAGGAACGACGGTTGGGAACCATCCTTAGAATATGGAGAAAGAAATATCCTCAGGTAAAATCCAGAAGGAAGCTTTCTGTGAAACTATTCTGTGTCATCTTAATTACTCTCACTCAGATAAGCCTCTCTTTTCATTGAGCAGTTTTCTAGCCCTGTGTATGTTTAGCGTGTAATGGGATATTCGGGAGCACTTTGAGGCTAACGGTGAAAAAGGAAATAAGTTCAGACCAAAACTGGAGAGAAGCTTTCCGAGGAACTGCTTTGTGACGTGTGCATTCCAGTCACAGTGTTATAAATCTCTTCTCATACAGCGTTGGGGAAACCCTTTTGGAGAAACAGGTACCAAGTATTATTTGGGAGCATGTTGATGCCGATGGTGAAAAGGGAAATAGCCTCAGACAAAAACTGGAAAGAAGCTTTCTAGGAAACTACTCGGTGATATGTGTTATCATCTCACATAGATAAAGCTTTGTTTACATTACGCAGCTTGGAAACTGTCATGGACGGATCCACGAAGGGACCTTCGGGAGCACATTCAAGAAGAGGGTGAAAATGGAAATATCTTCAGATAAAACCTGGAAAGAAGCTTTCGGTGACTTTGCTTATTGCTATGTTTATTCATCTCACATAGATGAAGCTTTCTTTACGTTACACAGCTTGGAAGCTCCCTCGTGGATGGATCTGCGAAGGGATATTTGAGATCACATTCGGGCCTATGGTGAAACAGGAAATATAGTCAGTTAAAAACTGGAGAGAAGCTTTCTGAGAAACTGCTTGGTGATGTGTGCATTCCACTCAGGGAGTTATAACTTTCTTCTCATAAAGCACAGTTTGAACACTGCTCCTGTAAAACCGAAAGAGTGGTATTCGGAGCACATTGAAGACTACAGCAAAAAGTGAAAGGTCCTCCAATAAAAAAGAGAAAGAAGTAACCGAAGAATCTGTTCTCTGACATGTCTATTCTTTTCCCAGGATTAAAACTTCCTCTACATTTCCCAGCAGGAAAGTCGGTCTTTAAGGGTTCTGCAAAGAGATAGTAAGTGGAACCAGAGGCCTGTGTCGAGCAAGGAAATATCTTCCATCGAAAATTGGAGAGAAGCTTTCTGCGCAACTATTGTGTGATGTTAGTATTCATCTCATAGAGTTAAATCATTCCTTGGAATGAGGAGTTACAAATCACTGTTTCTGTGGAATCTGAGAAAGGACATTTGGAAATGCTCTTTAGAATATCTTGAAAAAGAAATAACCTCAGAGAGAAACCAGAATGAAGCTTTCTGTGAAACTGCTCTGTGTAACGTGAATACCACTCACACAGTTAAGCTACACTTTTCATTGAGCAGTATTATATAACTGTTTTTGTTTAGTTTGCGAAGCGATATTCAGGAGCGCTTTGACGCTTATGGTGAGAAAGGAAACGTCTTCAGATAGAAACTGGAAAGAAGCTTTCTGAGGAGCTGCTTTGTGACATGTGCATTCCACTGTCAGAAATATACCTTTCCTCTCCTAGAGGATTCCAGAATCCGTTTTGGAGAAAGAGCTACCCAAAGACATTCAAGGGTATAGGGAGTGCTATGGTGAAAAAGGAAATATCCTCAGAGAAAAACTGGAAAGAAGATTTCTGTGAAAGTGCTTTGTGTTAGATACATTTATTCATCTTGCATAGTTAAAACTTTTCTTTTATTACACAGTTTGGAAACTCCGTAATACATGGATTCGCAAAGGGACATTAGGGAGCACATTGAGGCCAATGGTAAAAGAGGAGAAATCTTCAGATAAAACTGGATAGAAGCTTTCTGAGAAACTACTTTGTGATGTATGCATTCCACTCTAGGAGTTACACTTCTTTTCTCACAAGGCAGCATTTGAACACTGTTCCTGTGAAACCGAAAAAGGGATATTTTGGAACGCATTGAGTACTATGGTGAATAGTGAAATATACTGAAATAAAATCGAGGAAGAAGCATTTCAAGAATCTGCTCTCTGATATGTGCATTCACTTCACAGTGTTAATGCTTACTCTTTGTTGCTCAGTTTCGAAATTCTGTCTTCAAAGAATCTGTGAAGGGATATTTAGTGACGCCAAGAGGCTTGTGGTGAGCAAGGAAACGTCTTCCGATGAAACCTGCAGAGAAACTTTCTGAGCAACTGCTTTGGGATCTGTGTATTTGTCTCATACAGTTAAACCGTTCTGTTGATTGAGCAGCTTGAAATCACTGTTTCTGTGGAATCTGAGGAAAGACATTTGGGAACGATTTTTAGAATATGGAGAAAGAAATATCGTCAGGTAAAATCCAGAAGGAAGCTTTCTGTGAAACTGCTTTGTGTCGTCTTAATTCTCCACTCTGATAAGCCTCTCTTTTCATTGAACAGTTTTCTAGCCCTGTGTATGTTTAGTGTGTGATGGGATATTCAGGAGCACTTTGAAGCTAACGGTGAAAAAGGAAATATGTTCAGACCGAAACTGGAGAGAAGCTTTCCGAGGAACTCCTTTGTGACGTGTGCATTTCAGTCACAGTGTTATAAATCTCTTCTCATACAGCGTTGGGAAAACCCTTTTGGACAAACAGGCATCAAGTGATATTCAGGATCATGTTGATGCATATGGTGAAAAGGGAAATAGCCTAAGACAAAAACTGGAAAGAAGCTTTCTAGGAAACTGCTCTGTGATATGTGTAATCATCTCACATAGATAAAGCTTTGTTTACATTACGCAGCTTGGAAACTGTCATGGACGGATCCACAAAGGGACATTTGGGAGCACATTCTGGACGATGCTGAAAAAGGATATATCTCCAGATAAAAACTGGAAAGAAGCATTCTGTGAATCTGCTTTTTGTTATGTTTATTCATGTCACATAGATGAAGCTTTGTTTACATTGCTCAGCTTGGAAACTCCCTCGTGGATTGATCCGAGAAGGGACATTTGGGATCATATTCGGGCCTGTAGTGAAATAGGAAATATAGTCAGATAAAAACTGGAGAGAAGCTTTCTGAGAAACTGCTTGGTGATGTGTGCTTTCCACTCAGGGAGTTATAACTTTCATCTCATATAGCACAGTTTGAACACTGTTACTGTAAAACTGACAGAGTGATATTCGAAGCACATTGAAGATTATTGCAAAAAGTGAAATGTCGTCCAATAAAAAACAGAAAGAAGCACTCATAGAAACTGCTCTCTGACATGTCCATTCTTTTCACAGGGTTAAAGCTTACTCTACGTTTCCCAGTTTATAAGTCGGTCTTTGAGGGTTCTGCGAAGGAATAGTAGGTGGTGACTGGAGGCCTGTGTGAGGCAAGGAAATGTCTTCCATCGAAATTCGGAGAGAAGCTTTCTATGCAACTCTTTAGTGATGTTTGTGTTCATCTCATATCGTTAAATCATTCTTTGGATGGAGTAGTTTGAAATCAGTGTTTCTGTGGAATCTGAGAAAGGACATTTGGAAAGGCTCTTTGGAATATCCTGAAAAACAAACTACCTCAGTGAGAAACCAGAAGGAAGCTTTCTGTGAACCTGCTCTGTGTCACGTGAATTCTGCTGACCCACTTAAGCTTCTCTTTTCATTGAGCTGTATCATAACACTGTCTTTGTTTAGTCTGCGAAGGGATATTCTGGAGGGCTTTGAAGCTTATGTTGAGAAAGGAAACGTCTTCAGATAGAAACTGGAGAGAAACTTTCTGAGGAGCTGCTTTGTGATGTGTGCATTCCACTCACAGAAATACAAGATTCTAGGAGAAGACTCTAGGAGAAGACTCCTAGAGGATTCTGGAATCCCTTTTGGAGAAGAAGCTACCAAGAGATATTTGGGAGAATAGCGACGACTATGGTGAAAAAGGAAATATCCTCAGACAAAAATGGAAAGAAGAATTCTGTGAAACTGCTTTGTGTAAGATATATTTATTCATCTCGCATTGTTAAAACCTTAAGTATATTATGCAATTTGGAAACTCCCTCATGCACAAAACCATGAAGGGACATTCGGGAGCACATTCTGGCCTACGGTGAAAGAGGAGATATCTTCAGAGAAAAACTGGATAGAAACTTTCTGAGAAACTCCTTTGTGATGTATGCATTCCACTCAGGGAGTTTTACCTCTTTTCTTACAAGGCAGAGTTTGCACACTGTTTCTGTGAAACCGAAAAAGAGATATTTTGGAATGCATTGAGGACTATGGCGAATAGTGAAATATAGTGAAATAAAATCGAGGAAGAAGCTTTCCAAGAATCTGCTCTCTGATATGTGCATTCACTTCACAGAGTTAATGCTCACTCTATGTCGCCCAGTTTTGAAACTCTGTCTTTGAAGAATCTGTGAAGGGATATTTAGTGATGCCCGGAGGCTTGTGGTGAGCGAGGAAACGTCTTCCGATGAAACCGACAGGGAAACGTTCTTAGCAACAACTTGGCGATGTGTGTATTCATCTCAAAGAGTTAAACCATTCTTTGGATTGAGCAGCTTGAAATCACTGTTTTTGTGGAATCTGAGGAAGGACATCCTTAGAATATGTGGAAAGAAATATCCTCAGGTAAAATCCAGAAGGAAGCTTCATGAAACTGCTCTGTGTCATCTTAATTACTCTCACTCAGATAAGCCTCTCTTTTCATTGAGCAGTTTTCTAGCCTTATGTATGTTTAGCGTGTGATGGGATATTCGGGAGCACTTTGAGGCTAACGGTGAAAAAGGAAATATGATCAGACCGAAACTGGAGGGAAGCTTTCAGAGGAACTGTTTTGTGTTGTGTGCATTCCAGTCACCGTGTTATTCCTCTCTTCTCATACAGCGTCGCTAAACCCTTTTCGAGAAACAGGTACCAAGTGATATTCGGGAGCATCTTGATGCCAATGGTGAAAAGGGAAAAAACCTCAGACAAAAACTGGAAAGAAGCTTTCTAGGAAACTACTCTGTGATATCTGTAATCATCTCACATAGATAAAGCTTTCTTTACATTAGCAGCCTGGAAACTGTCATGGACGGATCCAAAAGGGGACCTTCAGGAGCACATTCTGGACTGTGGTTAAAAAGGAAATATCTTCAGATAAAAACTGGAAAGAATCTTTCTGTGAATCTGCTTTTTGCTATGTTTATTCATCTCACATAGATGAAGCTTTCTTTACATTACGCACCTTGGAAACCCCTTCATGGATGGATCCATGAAGGAACATTTGGGATCACATTCAGGCTTATGGTGAAAGAGGAAATATAGTCAGATAAAAACTGGAGAGAATCTTTCTGAAAAACTGCTGGTTGATGCGTGCATTCCACTCAGGGTGTTAAAACTTTCTTCTCATAAGGCACAGTTTGAACACTGTCCCTGTAAAACCAAAAGAGTGATATTCAGATCACATTGAAGACTATGACAAAAAATGAAATGTCGTCCAATAAAAAACAGAAAGAAGCACTCGAAGAAACTGCTCTCTGACATGTCCATTCTTTTCACAGGGTTGAAGTTTACCCTACATTTCCCAGTTTGAAAGTCAGTCTCTGAGAGTTCTGCGAAGGGATAATAAGTGGCGACTGGAGGCTTGTGTGAGGCAAGGAAATGTCTTTCATTGAAAATCAGAGAGAGGCTTTCTGCACAACTCTTTTGCGATGTTTGTATTCATCTCATAGAGTTAAATCATTCTTTGGATTGAGCTGTTTGAAATCACTGTTTCTCTGGAATCTGAGAAAGGACATTTGGAAACACTCTTTAGAATATCCTGAAAAAGAAATAACCTCAGAGCCTTTGTGATGTATGCATTCAACTCAGGGAGTTACACCTCTTTTCTCACAAGGCAGTGTTTGGACACTGTTTCTGTGAAACAGAAAAAGTGATATTTCGGAAAGCATTGAGGACCATGGCGAATAGTGAAATATACTGAAATAAAATCGAGGAAGAATCGTTCCAACAATCTGCTCTCTGGTATGTGCATGCACTTCATAGAGTTAATGCTTGCTCTATGTTGCTGAGTTTCGAAACTCTGTCTTTCAAGAATCTGTGAAGGGATATTTAGTGAGTCCTGGAGGCTTGTGGTGAGCGAGAAAACGTCTTCCGATGAAACAAGCAGAGAAACATTCTGAGCAACTGCTTTGCGATGTGTGTATTCATCTCATAGAGGTAAATAAACCATTCTTTTGATTGAGCAGCTTGAAATCACTGTTTTTTTGGAATCTGAGGAAGTACATTTGGGAACGGTCCTTAGAATATGGGAAAGAAATATCCTCAGGTAAAATCCAGAAGGAAGGTTTCTGTTAAACTGCTCTCTGTCATCTTAATTTCTCTCACTCAGTTAAGCCTCTCTTTTCATTGAGCAGTTTTCTAACCCTGTGTATGTTTAGCATGTGATGGGATATTCGGGAGCACTTTGACGCAAACGGTGAAAAAGGAAATATGTTCAGACTGAAACTGGAGAGAAGCTTTCTGAGATACTCGTTTGTGACGTGTGCATTCCAATCAGTTTTGCACCTCTCTTCTCATACAGCGTCAGGGAAACCCTTTTCAAGAAACAGGTACCAGGTGATATTCGGGAGCATGTTGATGCCGATGGTGAAAAGGGAAATAACCTTAGACAAAAACTGGAAAGAAGCTTTCTAGGAAACTACTCAGTAATATGTGTAATCATCTCACATAGATAAAGCTTTCTTTATATTACACAGCTTGGAAACTGTCTTGGACGGATCCACGAAGGAACCTTCGGGATCTCATTCAGGAGTAGCATGAAAAAGGAAATATCTTCAGATAAAAACTGGAAAGAAGCTTTCTGTGAATCTGATTCTTGCTGTGTTTATTCATCTCACATAGATGAAGCTTACTTTACATTACACAGCTTGGAAATTTCCTCGTGGATGCATTCATGAAGCAATATTTGGGATCGCATTTGGGCCTATGGTGAAATAAGAAATATCGTCATATAAAAACTGGAAAGTAGCGTTCCGAGAAACTGCTTGGTGTTGTGTGCATTCCACTCAGGGAGTTATAAATTTCTTCTCATAAGGCAGAGTTTGAACACTGTTTTTGTAAAACCAAAAGAGTGATATTCGGAGCATTTTGAAGACTATGGCAAAAAGTGAAATGTCGTCCAATAAAAAATAGAAAGAAGCACTGGAAGAAACTGCTCTCTTTCGTGTCCACTGTTTGGAGAGTGTTAAAGCTTATTCTATATTTTCCAGTTTGAAAGTTGGTCTTGAGGTTTCTGCAAAGGGATAGTAAGTGGCAACCGGGGGCCTGTGTTAAGCAAGGAAATGTCTTCCATCAAAAATTGGAGAGAAGCTTTCTGCACAACACTTTTGTGATGTTTGTATTCATCTCATAGAGTTAAATCATTCTTTGGACTGAGCAGTTTGATATCACTGTTTTGGTGGAATCTGAGAAAGGACATTTAGAAATGCTCCTTAGAATATCCTGAAAAAGAAATATCCTCAGAAAGAAACCTGAAGGAAGCTTTCTGTGAAACTGCTCTGTGTCACGTGTATTCTGCTCACACAGTTAAGCTTCTCATTTCATTGAGCTGTATCATAACACTGTTTTTGTTTAGTCTGTGAAGGGATATTTAGGAATGATTTGAGGCTTATGGTAAGAAAGGAACCATCTTCAGATAGAAACTGAAGAGAAGCTTTCTGAGGAGCTGCTTTGTGACGTGTGCATTCCACTCACAGAAATATACCTTTCTTCTCCTAGAGGATTCCACAATCCCTTTTGGAGAAAAAGCTACCAAGAGATATTCAGGAGTATAGACAAGACTATGGTGAAAAAGGAATATCCTCAAACTAAACTGGAAAGAAGATTTCTGTGAAACTGCTTTGTGTTAGATATATTTATTCATCTTGCATAGTTAAAACTTTAATTATGTTACACAGTTTGGAAACTGTCATTTACGGATCCACGAAGGGACCTTCGGGAGCACATTCTGGCCTAGGGTGAAAAAGGAAATATCTTCAGATACAAACTGGAAAGAAGCTTTCTGTGAATCTGATTTTTGCTATGTTATTCATCTCACATAGATGAAGCTTTCTTTATATTACACAGCTTAGAAACTCCCTCGTGGATGGATCCTTGATGGGATATTTGGGATCACATTCGGACCTATGGTGAAAGAGGAAATATAGTCAGATATAAACTGGAGAGACGCTTTCTGAGAAAATGTTTCATGGTGTGTGCATTCCACATAGGGAGTTATAACTTCTTCTCATAAGGCACAGTTTGAACACTGTTGCTGTAATACCAAAAGAGTGATATTCGGAGCACATTGAAGACTATGGCAAAAAGTGAAATGTCGTCCAATAAAAAATAGAAAGAAGCACTGGAAGAAACTGCTCTCTTTCGTGTCCACTGTTTGGAGAGTGTTAAAGCTTATTCTATATTTTCCAGTTTGAAAGTTGGTCTTTGAGGTTTCTGCAAAGGGATAGTAAGTGGCAACCGGGGGCCTGTGTTAAGCAAGGAAATGTCTTCCATCAAAAATTGGAGAGAAGCTTTCTGCACAACACTTTTGTGATGTTTGTATTCATCTCATAGAGTTAAATCATTCTTTGGACTGAGCAGTTTGATATCACTGTTTTGGTGGAATCTGAGAAAGGACATTTAGAAATGCTCCTTAGAATATCCTGAAAAAGAAATATCCTCAGAAAGAAACCTGAAGGAAGCTTTCTGTGAAACTGCTCTGTGTCACGTGTATTCTGCTCACACAGTTAAGCTTCTCATTTCATTGAGCTGTATCATAACACTGTTTTTGTTTAGTCTGTGAAGGGATATTTAGGAATGATTTGAGGCTTATGGTAAGAAAGGAACCATCTTCAGATAGAAACTGAAGAGAAGCTTTCTGAGGAGCTGCTTTGTGACGTGTGCATTCCACTCACAGAAATATACCTTTCTTCTCCTAGAGGATTCCACAATCCCTTTTGGAGAAAAAGCTACCAAGAGATATTCAGGAGTATAGACAAGACTATGGTGAAAAAGGAAATATCCTCAAACTAAACCTGGAAAGAAGATTTCTGTGAAACTGCTTTGTGTTAGATATATTTATTCATCTTGCATAGTTAAAACTTTAATTATGTTACACAGTTTGGAAACTGTCATTTACGGATCCACGAAGGGACCTTCGGGAGCACATTCTGGCCTAGGGTGAAAAAGGAAATATCTTCAGATACAAACTGGAAAGAAGCTTTCTGTGAATCTGATTTTTGCTATGTTTATTCATCTCACATAGATGAAGCTTTCTTTATATTACACAGCTTAGAAACTCCCTCGTGGATGGATCCTTGATGGGATATTTGGGATCACATTCGGACCTATGGTGAAAGAGGAAATATAGTCAGATATAAACTGGAGAGACGCTTTCTGAGAAAATGTTTCATGGTGTGTGCATTCCACATAGGGAGTTATAACTTTCTTCTCATAAGGCACAGTTTGAACACTGTTGCTGTAATACCAAAAGAGTGATATTCGGAGCACATTGAAGACTATGGCAAAAAGGGAAATGTCCTCCAATAAAAAAGATAAAGAAGCACTCAAAGAAACTGCTCTCTGACATGTCCATTCTTTTCACAGGGTTAAAGCTTACTCTTCATTTCCCAGTTTGAAAATCGGTCTTTAAGGGTTCTGCAAAGGGATCGTAGTGGCGACCGAAGGCCTGTGTGAGGCAAGGAAATGTCTTCCATCGAAAATCAGAGACACGCTTTCTGCGCAACTCTTTTGTGATGTTTGTATTCGTCTCATAGCATTAAATCATTCTTTGGATTGAGCAGTTTGAAATCACTGTTTTTGTGGAATCTGCGAAAGGACATTTGTGAACGATCCTTAGAATATGGAGAAAGAAATATCCTCAGGTAAAATCCAGAAGGAAGCTTTCTGTGAAACTGCTTTATGTCGTCTTAATTCCTCTCAGTTCAGTCTCGCTTTCCATTGATCAGTTTTCTAACCCTGTGTATGTTTAGCGTGTGATGGCATATAGGGGAGCACTTTGAAGCTTACGGTGAAATAGGAAACATGTGCAGAACGAAACTGAAGAGAAGCTTTCCGTGGACCTGCTTTGTGACATGTGCATTTCACTCACAGTGTTATACCTCCCTTCTCATACAGCGTCGGTGAAACCCTTTTGGAGGAACAGGTACCAAGTGATATTCGAGAGCATGTTGAGGCCGATGGTGAAAAGGGAAATAGCCTCAGTCAAAAATTGGATAGAAGCTTCTAGGAAACTACTCTGTGATATGAGCATTCATTTCACATAGATAAAGCTTTCTTTACATTACGCAGCTTGGGAACTGTCATGGACGGATCCAAAAAGGGACCATCGAGAGCACATTCAGGACTATGGTGAAAAAGGAAATATCTTCAGATAAAAACTGGATAAAAGCTTTCTGAGAAACTACTTTGTGATGTATGCATTCCACTCAGGGAGTTATACCTCTTTTCTCACAAGGCAGTGTTGGAACACTGTTCTTGTGAAACCGAAAAAGTGATATTTCGGAATGCCTTGAGGACTGTGGCGAATAGTGCAATATACTGAAATAAAATCGAGGAAGAAGCGTTCCAGGAAACTCCTCTCGGATATGTGCATTCACTTCACACACTTAATGCTTACTCTATGTTGCCCAGTTTCGAAACTCTGTCTTTGAGGAATCTGTGACGGGATCTTTAGTGACACCCGGAGGCTTGTGGTGAGCAAGGAAACGTCTTTTGATAAAACCTGCAGAGAAACGTTCTGAGCAACTGCTTTCGATGTGTGTATTCATCTCCTAGAGTTAAACCATTGTTTGGATTGAGTAGCTTGAAATCACTGTTTTTGTGGAATCTGCGAAAGGACATTTGTGAACGATCCTTAGAATATGGAGAAAGAAATATCCTCAGTAAAATCCAGAAGGAAGCTTTCTGTGAAACTGCTTTATGTCGTCTTAATTCCTCTCAGTTCAGTCTCGCTTTCCATTGATCAGTTTTCTAACCCTGTGTATGTTTAGCGTGTGATGGCATATAGGGGAGCACTTTGAAGCTTATGGTGAAATAGGAAACATGTGCAGAACGAAACTGAAGAGAAGCTTTCCGTGGACCTGCTTTGTGACATGCGCATTTCACTCACAGTGTTATACCTCCCTTCTCATACAGCGTCGGTGAAACCCTTTTGGAGGAACAGGTACCAAGTGATATTCGAGAGCATGTTGAGGCCGATGGTGAAAAGGGAAATAGCCTCAGTCAAAAATTGGATAGAAGCTTTCTAGGAAACTACTCTGTGATATGAGCATTCATTTCACATAGATAAAGCTTTCTTTACATTACGCAGCTTGGGAACTGTCATGGACGGATCCAAAAAGGGACCATCGAGAGCACATTCAGGACTATGGTGAAAATGGAAATATCTTCAGAAAAAAACTGGAAAGAAGCTTTCTGTAAATCTGCTTTATGCTATGCTTAATCATCTCACATAGCTGAAGCGTTCTTAACATTACACAGCTTGGAAACTCCCTCGTGGTTGGATCCGTGATGGGATATTTGGGATCACATTCTGGCCTATGGTGATATAGGAAATACAGTCAGATAAAAAATGCAGAGAAGCTCTCCGAGAAACTGCTTAGTGATGTGTGCATTCCAATCTGGCAGCTATAACTTTCTTCTAATAAGGCATAGTTTGAACACTGTTCCTGTAAAACCAAAGGAGTGATATTCGGAGCACATTGAAGACTATGGCAAAACTGAAATGTCGTCCAATAGAAACAGAAAGAATCACTCGAATAAACTGCTCTGTGACATGTCCCTTCTTTTCACAGTGTTGAAGCCTACTCTACATATCCCAGTTTGAAAGTCGGTCTTTGAGGTTTTGCAAAAAGATAGTCTGCGGCACCTGGAGGCAAGTGTGAAGCAAGGAATTGTCTTAAATTGAAAATCGGGGAGAAGCTTTCTGTGCAACTCTTTTGTGATGTTTGTGTTCATCTCATAGAGTTAAATCATTCTTTGGATTGAGCATTTTGAGATCACTGTTTCTGTGGAATCTGAGAAAGGACATTTGGAAATGCTCTTTAGAATATCCTGAAAAAGAAATAACCTCAGAGGGAAACCAGAAGGAATCTTTCGGTGAAACTGTTCTGTGTCACGTGAATTCTGCTCACACAGTTAAGCTTCTCTTATCATTACGCTGTATCATAACACTGTTTTTGTTTAGTCTGTGAAGGGATATTCTGGAGGGCTTTGGGGCTTATGGTGAGAAAGGAAACGTCTTCAGATAGAAACTGGAGGGAAGCTTTCTGAGGAGCTGCTTTGTGACGTGTGTATTCCACTAACAGAAATATACCTTTATTCTCCCAGAAAATTCCGGAATCCCTTTTGGAGAAAAAGCTACCAACAGATATTTGGGGGTATAGTGATGACTATGGTGAAAAAGGAAATACCCTAAGACAAACAGTGGAAAGAAGATTTCTGTGAAACTGCTTTGTGTTAGATATATTTATTGGTCTCACATAGTTAAAACTTTAATTATATTACGCAGTGTGGAAACTGTCATGCAAAGATCCGTGAAGGGACATTCGGGAGCACATTCAGTTCTATGGTGAAAGAGGAGATATCTTCAGATAAAAATTGGACAGAACCTTTCTGAGAAACTACTTTGTGGTGTATGCATTCCACTCACGGAGTTATACCTCTTTTCTCACAAGGAAGTATTTGAACACTGTTCCTGTGAAACCCAAAAAGTGATATTTCAGAACGCATTGAGGACTATGGCGAATAGTAAAATATACTGAAAAAAAATCGAGGAAGAAGTGTTCCAACAATGTGCTCTCTGATATGTGCATTCACTTCACAGAGTTAATGCTTACTCTATCTTGCCCAGTTTCGAAACTCTGTCTTTGAAGAATCTGTGAAGGGATATTTAGTGACTCCCGGGGGCTTGTGGTGAGCTAGGAAACGTCTTCCAATGAAGCCTGCAGAGAAATGTTCTGAGCAACTGCTTTGCGATGTGTGGATTTGTCTCATAGGGTTAAACCATTCTTTGGATTTAGAGCTTGAAATCACTATTTTTTTGGAATCTGAGGAAGGGCATTTGGGAATGATCCTTAGAATATGGAGAAAGAAATATTCTCAGGTAAAATCCAGAAGGAAGCTTTCTGTGAAACTTGTCACTCAGATAAGCCTCTCTATTCATTGAGCAGTTTCCTAGCCCTGTGTATGTTTAGCATGTGATGGGATATTCGGGAGCACTTTGAGGCTAATGGTGAAAAAAGAAATATGTTCAGACCGAAAGTAGAGAGAAACTTTCCGAAGAACTGCTTTGTGACATGTGCATTCCAGTCACAGTGTTATACCTGTCTTCTCATACCGGGACAGGGAAACCCTTTTGGAGAAACAGATACCAAGTGATATTCGGGAGCATGTTGATACCGATGGTAAAAAGGGAAATATCCTCAGACAAAAACTGGTAAGAAGCTTTCTAGGAAACTCCTCTGTGATATGTCTAATCGTCTTACATAGATAAAGGTTTCTTTACATTATGCAGCTTGGAAACTGTCATGGACGGATCCATGAAGGGAACTTCGAAAGCACATTCTGGACTATGGTGAAAAAGGATATATCTTTATATAGAACCTGGAAAGAAGCTTTCTCTGAATCTGCTTTCTACTATGTTTATTCATCTCACATAGATGAAGCTTTCTTTACATTACACACCTTGGAAACTCCCTTGTGGATGTTTGGGATCACAGTCGGGCCTATGGTGAAATAGGAAATACAGTCAGATAAAAACTGGAGAGAAGCTTTCTGAGAAACTGCTTGGTGATGTGTGCATTCCACTAAGGGAGTTATAACTTCCCTCTCATAAGGCACAGTTAGAACACTGTTCCAGTAAAACCAAAAGAGCGATATTCGGATCACATTGAAGACTGTGGCAAAAAGAGAAAAGTCGTCCAATAAAAAACAGAAAGAAGCACTTGAAGAAACTGCTCTCTGACATGCCCATTCTTTTCACAGGGCTAAAGCTTACTCTACATTTCCCAGTTTGAAAGTCGGTCTCTGAGGGTTCTGCGAAGGGATAGTAAGTGGTGACCGGAGGCCTGTGTGAGGCAATGAAATGTGTTCAATTGAAAATCGAAGAGAAGCTTTCTGCGCAACTCTTTTGTGATGTTTGTATTCATCTCAGAGTTAAATCATTCTTTGGATTGAGCAGTTTGAAATCACTGTTTCTCTGAAATCTGAGAAAGGACATTTGGAAATGTTCTTTAGAATATCCTGAAAAAGTAATAACCTCTGAGAGAAACCAGAAGGAATCTTTCTGTGAAACTGCTCTGTGTCACATCAATTCTCCTCACACAGTTAAGCTTCTCTTTTCATTGAGCTGTACCACAACACTGTTTTTGTTTAGTCTGTGAGGGGATATTCTGGAGGGCTTTGAGGCTTACGGTGAGAAAGAAAACGTCTTCAGATTGAAACTGGAGAGAAGCTTTCTGAGGAACTGCTTTGTGACATGTGCATTCCCATCACAGAAATATACCTTTCTTCCCCTGGAGGATTCCAGAATCCCTTTTGGAGAAAAAGCTACCAAGAGATATTCGGGAGTATAGGTACGACTATGGTGAAAAAGGAAATATCCTCAGACAAAAACTGAAAAGAAAATTTCTGTGAAACTGTTTTTGTTAGATATATTTATTTGACTCGAATAGTTAAAACTTTAATTATATTACGCAGTTTGGAAACTCTGTCATGCACAGATCTGAGAAGGGACATTTGGGAACACATGGAGGCCTATGGTGAAAGAGGAGATATCTTCAGATAAAAACTGGATAGAAGCTTTCTGAGAAAAAACTTTATGATGTATCCATTCCACATAGGGAATCATACCCCTTTTCTCACAAGACAGTGTTTGCACACTGTTCCTGTGAAACCGAAAAAGTGATATTTGAGAACGCATTGAGGACTGTGGCGAGTAGTGAATTATACTGAAATAAAATTGAGGAAGAAGCGTTCCAAGAATATGTGTCTGATATGTGCATTCACTTCACAGAGTTAATGCTTACTCTATGTTGCCCAGTTTCGAAACTCGTCTTTAAGGAATCTGTGAAGGGATATTAGGTGACGCCTGGAAGCTTGTGATGAGCAGGGAATCATCTTCCGATGAAACCTGCAGAGAAACGTTCTGAGCAATTGCTTTATGATGTGTGTATTCGTCTCCTAGAGTTAAACCATTCTTTGTATGGAGCAGCTGGAAATAACTGCTTTTGTGGAATCTGAGGAAGGACATTTGGGAACGATCCTTAGATTATGGAGAAAGAAATATCCTCAGGTAAAATCCAGAAGAAAGCTTCCTGTGAAACTACTCTGTGTCATCTTAATTCCTCTCACTCAGAGAAGCCTCTCTTTTCATTGTGCAGTTTTCTAGCCCTGGGTATGTTTGGCGTGTGATGGGATATTCGGGAGCACTTTGAGGCTAACGGTGAAAAAGGAAATATGTTCAGTCCGAAACTGGAGAGAAGCTTTCCGAGTAACTGCTTTGTGAAGTGTGCATTCCAGTCACAGTGTTGTACATCTCGTCTCATAGAGCGTTGGGGAAACCATTTTGGAGAAACAGCTACCAAGTGATATTCGGGAGCATGTTGATGCTGATGGTTAAAAGGGAAATAGCCTCAGAAAAAAACTGGAAAGAAGCTTTCTAGGAAACTACTCTGTGATATGTGTAATCATCTCACATAGATAAAGCCTTCTTTACATTATGCAGTGTGGAAACTTTCATGGACGGATCCATAAAGGGTCCTTCAGGAGCACATTCTGGACTATGGTGAAAAAGGAAATATCTTCAGATAAAAACTGGAAAGAAGCTTTCTGTGAATCTGTTTTTTGCTATGTTTATTCATCTCACATAGATGAAGCTTTCTTTATATTATGCAGCTTGGAATCTCCCTCGTGGGTGGATCCACGAAGGGATATTTGGGATCACTTATGGGCCTATGGTGAAAGAGGAAATATAGTCAGATAAAAACTGGAGAGAAGCTTTCTGAAAAACTGCTTGGTGATGTGTGCATTCCACTGAGGGAGTTATAACTTTCTTCTCATAAGGCACAATTTGAACACTGTTGCTGTAATACCAAAAGAGTGATATTCTGAGCACATTGAAGACTATGGCAAAAAGTGAAATGTCGTCCAATAAAAAACAGAGAGAAGCACTCGAAGAAACTGCTCTCTTACATGTCCATTCTTTTCACAGGGTTAAAGCTTACTCTACATTTCCCAGTTTGAAAGTCCGTCTTTGAGGGTTCTGCGAAGGGATAGTAATTGGCGACCGGAGGCCTGGGTGAGGCAAAGAAATGTCTTCCATCGAAAATCGGAGAGAAGCTTTCTGTGCAACTCTTTTGTGATGTTTGTATTCATCTCATAGCGTTAAATCATTCTTTGGATTGAGCAGTTTGAAACCACTGTTTCTGTGGAATCTGAGAAAGGACGTTTGGAAACACTCTTTAGAATATCCTGAAAAAGAAATAATCTCAGAGAGAAACCAGAAAGAAGCTTTCTGTGAACCTGCTCTGTGTTACGTGATTCTGATCAAACAGTTAAGCTTCTCTTTTCATAGAGTAGTATCATAACACTGTTTTTTTTAGTCTGCAGAGTGCTATTCTGGAACCCTTTGAGGCTTATGGTGAGAAAGGAAACGTCTTTAAATAGAAACTGGAGAGAAGTTTTCTGAGGAGCTGCTTTGTGACATGAGCGTTCCACTCACAGAAATATACCCTTCTTCTCATACAGAATTCCAGAATTCCTTTTGGAGAAAAAGCTACCAAGAGACATTCGGGAGTATAGGGAAAGCTATGGTGAAAAAGGAAATATCCTCAGAGAAAAACTGGAAAGAAGACTTCTGTGAAACTGCTTGGTGTTAGATATATTTATTCATCTTGCATAGTTAAAACTTTTCTTATATTATGCAGTTTGGAAACTCTGTAAGACATGGATCCGCGAAGGGACATTCAGGAGCACATTCAGGCATATGGTGAAAGAGGAGATATTTTCAGGTAAAGACTGGATAGAAGCTTTCTGAGAAACCACTTTGTGATGTATGCATTCCACTCAGGGAGTGATACCTCTTTTCTCACAAGGCAGTGATTGAACACTGTATCTATGAAACTGAAAAAGTGATATTTCAGTTCACATTGAGGACTATGGCGAATAGTGAAATGTACTGATATAAACCCGAGGAAGGAGCATTCCAAGAATCTGCTCTACGATATGTGCATTCACTTCACAGTGTTAATGCTTCCTCTATGTTGCCCAATTTCGAAACTCTGTCTTTGAAGAATCTGTGAAAGGACATTCTGTGACGTCCAGACGCTTGTGGTGAACAAGGTAATGTCTTCCGATAAAACTTGCAGAGAATCTATCTGAGCAACTGCATTGCAATGTGTGTATTCGTCTCAAAGAGTAAAACCATTCTTTGGATTGAGCAGTTTCAAATCACTCTTTGTGGCATCTGAGGAAGGACATTTGGGAATGATCCTTAAATATGGAGAAAGAAATATCCTCTGGAAAAATCCAGTAGGATGCATTCTGTGAAACTGCCCCATGTCGTCTTAATTTTTCACGCTCAGTTAAGGCTCTCTTTTCATTGAGCAGTTTTCTAAAGCTGTGTATGTTTAGCGTGTGATGGGATATTCGTGAGCACTTTGAGGCTAATGGTGAAAAAGGAAATATGTTCAGACCGAAACTGGAGAGAAGCTTTCTGAGGAACTGTTTTGTGACGTGTGCATTCCAGTCACAGTGTTATACCTCTCTTCTCATACAGCGTCAAGGAAACCCTTTGGGAGAAACAGGTACCAAGTAATATTCAGGAGCATGTTGATGCCGAAGGTGAAAAGGGAAATAGCCTCAGACAAAACCTGGAAAGACGCTTTATAGGAAACTACTCTGTGATATGTGTAATCATCTCACATAGTAAAGCTTCCTTTACATTACGCACCTTGGAAACTGTCATGGATGGATCCATGAAGGGATCTTTGGGAGCACATTCAGAACTATGGTGAAAAAGGAAATATCTTCAGATAAAAACTGGAAAGAAGCTGACTGTGAATCTGTTTTACACTATGTTTATTCATCTCACAGAGATGAAGTTTTCCTTACATTACACAGCTTGGAAACTCCCTCATGGATGGATCCGTGAAAGGATATATGGGATCACATTCGGGCCTATGGTGAAATACGAAATATAGTGAGATAAAAATTGGAGAGAAGCATTCTGAGAAACTGCTTCATGATGTGAGCATTCCACTCAGGGAGTTGTAACTTTCTTCTCATAAGGCACAATTTGAACACTGTTCCTGTAAAACCAAAACAGTGATATTCAGAGCACATTGAAGACTGTAGCAAAAAGTGAAATGTCGTCCAATAAAAAACAGAAAGAAGCACTTGAAGAAACTACTCTCTGACATGTCCATTCTTTTCACAGGGTTAAATCTTCCTCTACATTTCCCAGTTTGAAAGTCGGTCTTTGAGAGTTTTGTGAAGAGATACTAAGTGGCAACCGGAGGCCTGTGTCGAGCAAGGAAATTTCTTCCATCGAAAATTGGAGAGAAGCTTTCTGTGCAACTCTTTTGTGATGTTTGTATTCATCTCATAGAGATAATCATTCTTTGGAATGAGGAGTTTCAAATCACTGTTTCTGTGGAATCTGAGAAAGGACATTTGGAAACGCTCTATAGAATATCCTGAAAAAGAAATAACCTCAGAGTGAAACCAGAAGGAAGCTTTCGGTGAAACTGCATTTTTTCACGTGAATTCAGCTCACACAGGTAAGCTACTCTTTTCATTGAGCAGTATTATAACACTGTTTTTGTTTATTCTGTGAAGGGATATTCATGATCACTTTGATGCTTACAGTGAGAAAGGAAACGTCTTCATATAGAAACTGGAGAGAAGGTTTCTGAGGACCTGCTTTGTGACGTGTGCATTCCAGTCTCAGAAATACACCTTTCCTCTCCTAGAGGATTCCAGAATCCCTTTTGGAGAAAGACCTACCAAAAGACATTCGAGAGTATAGGGAGGGCTATGGTGAAAAAGGAAATATCCTCAGACAAAAACTGGAAAGAAGATTTCTGTGAAACTGCTTTGTGTTATGTATATTTATTAGTCTTGCACAGTTAAAACTTTTCTTATATTATGCTGTTTGGAAACTCGGTCATGCACGGATCAGCGAAGGGACATTCGGGAGCACATTCAGGCCTACAGTAAAAGAGGAGATATCTTCAGATAACACCTGGATAGAAGCCTTCTGAGAAAGTACATTGTGATGTATGCATTCCACTCAGGGAGTTAAACCTCTTTTCTCACAAGGCTGTGTTTGAAAACTGTTCCTGTGAAAATGGAAATGTGATATTTCGGAATGCATTGAGGACTTTGGCAAATAGTGAAATACACCAAAATAAAATTTTGGAAGAAGCGTTCCAAGAATCTGCTCTCCGATATGTATATTCACTTCACCGAGTTAATGCTTACTCTATGTTGCCCAGTTTCGAAACTCTGTCTTTGAAGAATCTGTGCAGGGATATTTAGCAACACCCTGAGGCTTGTGGTGAGCAAGGAAACGTCTTCTGATGAAATCTGCAGAGAAAGGATCTAAGCAACTGCTTCGCGATGTGTGCATTCGCCTCATAGAGTTAAATCATCCTTTCGATTAAGCAGCTTGAAATCACTGTTTTTGTGGAATCTGAGGAAAGATATTTGGGAATGATCCTTAGAATATGGAGAAAGAAATATCCTCAGGTAATATCCAGAAGGAAGCATTCTGTGAAACTACTCTGTGTCATCTTAATTCTTCTCACTCTGATAAGCTTCTCTTTTCATTGAGCAGTTTTCTAGCCCTGTGTATGTTTAGCATGTGATGGGATATTCGGGAGCACTTTGAGGCTAACAGTGAAAAAGATAATAGGTTCAGACCGAAACTGGAAAGAAGCTTTCCGAGGAACTGCTTTGTGATGTGTGCATTCCAGTCACCATGTTATACCTCTCTTCTCATACAGCATCAGGGAAACCCTTTTTGAGCAACAGGTATGAAGGGACATTCGGGAGCGTGCTGATGCTGATGGTGAAATGGGAAATAGCCTCAGACAAAAACTGGAAAGATTTCTAGGAAACTACTCTGTGATATCTGTAACCATCTCACATAGATAAAGCTTTCTTTACATTACACAGCTTGGAAACTGTCATGAACGGATACACGAAGGGACCTTCAGGAGCACATTCTGATCTATGGTGAAAAACTAAATATCTTCAGATAAAAACTGGAAAGAAGCTTTCTGTGAATCTGCTTTTTGCTATGTTTATTCATCTCACATACATGAAGCTTTCTTTGCATTACGTAGTTTGGAAACTCCCTTTTGGATGGATCCATGAAGGGATATTTGGGATCATCTTCAGGCCTATGGTGAAAGAGGAAATATAGTCAGATAAAAACTGGAGAGAAGCTTTCTGAGAAACTGCTTGGTGACGTGCGCATTCCACTCAGGGAGTTATAACTTTCTTCTTATAAGGCAGAGTTTGAACACTGTTATTGTAAAACCAAAACAGTGATATTCAGAGCACATTGAAGACTATGGCAAGAAGTGAAATGTCGTCCAATAAAAAACAGAAAGAAGAATTGAAGAAACTGCTCTCTGACATGTCCATTCTTTTCACAGTGATAAACTTACTTTACGTTTCGAGTTTGAATGTCGATCTTTGAGGGCTCTGTGAAGTGATAGTAAGTGGCGACTGGAGGCATGTGTGAGGCAAGGAAATGTCTTCCATCGAAAATCAGAGAGAAGCTTTCTGCGCAACTCTTTTGCGATGTTTGTATTTATCTCATAGCGTTAAATCATTCTTTGGATCGAGCAGTTTGAAATCACTGTTTCTGTGGAATCTGAGAAAGGACTTTTGGAAACACGCTTTAGAATATCCTGAAAAAGAAATAGCTCAGAGAGAAACCAGAAGGTAGCTTTCTGTGAAACTGCTCTCTGTCATGGGAATTTGGCTCACACAGATAAGCTTCTCTTTTCATTGAGCTGTATCATAACACTGTTTTTGCTTAGTCTGCGAAGGGATACTCTGGAGGGCTTTGAGGCTTACGTTGAGAAGGGGAACATCTTCAGATAGAAACTGGAGAGAAGCTTTCTGAGGAGCTGCTTTGTGACATGTGCATTTCACTCACAGAAATATACCGTTCTCATCCTAGAGGATTCCAGAATCCCTTTTGGAGAAGAAGCTACCTAGAGATATTGGGGAGTATAGTGACGACTATGGTGAAAGAGGAAATATCCTCAGACAAAAATGGAAAGAAGATTTCTGTGAAACTGCTTTGTGTTAGATGTATTTATTCATCTCGCATAGTTAAAACTTTAATTATATAACGGAGTTTGGAAGCTCCGTCATGCACATATCTGCGAAGGGACATTTGGGAGCACATTCAGGCCGATGTTGAAAGAGGAGATATCTTTACATAAAAACAGGATAGAAGCTTTCTGAGAAAGTACTTTCTGATGTATGCAGTCCACTCAGGAAGATTTACCTCTTTTCTCAAAAGGCACTGTTTGAACACTGTTCCAGTGAAACCGAAAATGTGATATTTTGGAATGCATTGAGTGCTATGGCGAATAATGAAATATACTGAAATGAAATCGAGAAAGAAGCCTTCCAATAATCTGCTCTCTGATGTGTGTATTCAGTTCACAGAGTTAATGCTTACTGTATGTTGCCCAGTTTCAAAACTCTGTCTTTGAAGAATCTGTGAAGGGATATTTACTGACTCCTGGAGGCTTGTGGTGAGTGAGGAAACGCCTTCCGATGATACCTGCAGAGAAACGTTCTGAGCAACTGCTTTGCGATGTGTGTATTCGTCTCATAGAGTTATACTATTCTTTGCATTGAGCAGCTTGAAATCACTGTTTCTGTGGAATCTGAGGAAGGGCATTTGGGAACAATCATTAAAGATGGAGAAAGAAATACAATCTGGAAAAATCCAGTAGGAAGCATTCTGTGAAACTGCCATGTGTCATCTTAATACCTCATGCTGAGTTAAGCCTCTCTTTTCATTGAGCAGTTTTCTAACGCTGTGTATGTTTAGCATGTGATGGGATATTCGGGAGCACTTTGAGGCTAACGGGGAAAAAGGAAATATGTTGAGAACGAAACTGGAGAGAAGCTTTCTAAGGAACTGCTTTGTGACGTGTGCATTCCAGTCATCAGTTCAAAACGTGAAAGAAGATTTCTCAGAAAATTATTTGTGATCTCTGAATACATCTACAGAGTTACAATTTAGTCCTCAGGAAGCAGTTTGCTAACAATCTTTTCGTGGAATCTGCAAAGTGATATTTGGGAGCCCTTTATGGCCCATGATGAAAAAGGAAACATCCTCAGATAATAACTAGGGAGAAGCTTTTTGAGCGATTGCTTTCTGATGTGTGACTACATCACACAGAGTTCCACCCTTCCGTTCTGGGAAATGTATGCTAACACTGTTGTCGTGGATTCTGCAAAGTGATATTTGGGAGCTCATTGAGGGCTACAGTGAAAAAGGAAATATCCTAGATAAAAACTGGAAAGAAGCCTTCTGAGAAAATGCATATCAATGTGTGAATGCAACTCACAGACTTACACGTTTCTCTTCAGTGATAAGTTTGCTAACACAGTTTTCTTGAAATCTGCAATGGGATACTACTTAGCGCAATGAAGTGTACGGTGAGAAAGGAAATATCCCCAGATGAAAATTAGAAGGAAGCTTTCCTAAAAACTTCTTGATGATGTGTGAATTCATCTCACAGAATTAGACTTATGTTTCATGGAGCAATCCATTAACACTGTCTTTGAGGAACCTGAGAAGGGCTACTTTGGATCACCTTGAGGTCTACGCAGATAAAGGAAATATCATCAGTTCAAAACGTGAAAGAAGCTTTCTGAGAAACTTCTTTGTGATCTGTGAATTCATCTCAAAGAGATAAAATTTAGTCCTCAGGAAGCAGTTTGCTAACACTCTTTTCGTGGAATCTGCAAAGTGATATTTGGGAGCCCATTGGGGCCCATGGTGAAAAAGGAAATATCCTCAGATAATAACTAGAGAAAACTTTCTGAGAGATTGCTTTCTAATGTGTGACTTCATCACTCAGAGTTCCACCCTTCCCTTTATGGAACAGTTTGCTAACACTGTTGTTGTGGATTCTGCAAAGTGATATTTGGGAGCTCATTGAGGGCTATGGTGAAAAAGGAAAGAGCCTCAGATCAAAACTGGAAAGAAGCCTTCGGAGAAACCGCATTGTGATGTGTGAATGCAACTCACAGAGTTACATGTTTCTCTTCAGTGATCATTTTGCTAACACAGTTTTCTTGAAATCTGCAATGGGATACTTCTTACCGCAATGAAGTGTACGGTGACAAAGGAAATATCCTCAGATGAAAACTAGAAAGAAGCTTTCTTAGAAACTTCTTGGTGATGTGTGAATTCATCTCACCGAGTTAGACTTATGTTTCATGGAGCAGTCCATTAACACTATGTTCGAGGAAACTGAGAAGGGGTAATTTCGATCACATTGAGGTCTACGCTGATAAAGGAAATATCATCAGTTCAAAACGTGAAAAAAGCTTTTTGAGAAATTTCTTTGTGATATCTGAATTCATCTCACAGGGTTACAACTTAGTCCTCATGAAGCAGTTTGCGAACACACTTTTCGTGGAATCTGCAAAGTGATATTTGCGAGCCCATTGGGGCCATGGAGAAAAAGGATATATCCTTAGATAATAACTAGAGAGAAGCTTTCTGAGAGATTGCTTTCTGATGTGTGACTTAATCACACAGAATTCCACCATTCCCTTCATGGAACAGTTTGCTAACACTGTTGTCGTGGATTCTGCACAGTGATATTTGGGAGCTCATTGAGGGCTATGGTGACAAAGGAAATATCCTCAGATAAAAACTGGAAAGAAGCCTTCTGAGAAACTGCAGTGCGATGTGTGAATGCTACCCACAGAGTTACAAGTTTCTCTTCAGTGATCAGTTTGCTAACACAGTTTTCTTGAAATCTGCAATGAAATACTTCTTAGCTCCATGAAGTGTACGGTGACAAAGGAAATATCCTCAGATGAAAATTAGAAAGAAGCTTTCTTAGAAACTTCTTGGTGTTGAGTGAGTTAATCTCACAGAGTTAGACTTATGTTTCATGGAGCAGTCCATTAACACTGTCTTTGAGGAAACTGAGGAGGGGTACTTTGGATTGCATTGAGGCCTACGCTGATAACGGAAATATCATCAGTTCAAAACGTGAAAGAAGCTTTTTGAGAAACTACTTTGTGATCTGTGAATTCATCTCACAGCATTACAACTTAGTCCTCAGGAAACAGTTTGGTAACACTCTTTTCGTGGAATCTGCAAAGTGATATTTGGGAGCCCACTGGGGCCCATGGTGAAAAGAGAATTATCCTCAGATAAATACTGGAGAAAAGCTTACTGGGAGATTGCTTTCTGATGTGTGACTTCATTACACAGGGTTCCACATTTCTCTTGTTGGAACCATTTGCTAACACTGTTGTCGTGGATTCTGCAAAGTGATATTTGGGAGCTCATTGAGGGCTATGGTGAAAAAAGAAATATCCTCTGATAAAAACGGGAAAGAAGCCTTCTGAGAAACTGCATTGCGATGTGTGAATGGAATTCACAGAGTTACACGTTTCTCGTCAGTGATCAGTTTGCTAACACAGTTTTCTTGAAATCTACAATGGGATACTTCTTAGTGCATTGAAGCGTATGTTGAAAAAGTATATCTCTTCAGATGAAAACTAGAAAGAAGCTGTCTTAGAAACTTCCTGCTGATGTGTGAATTCATATCACCGAGTTAGACTTATGTTTCATGGAGCAGTATACTAACACTGTCTTTGAGAAACCAGAGAAGGGCGAAGTTGGATCGCATGAGGCCTATGTTGATAAAGAAATTATCCTCAGTTCAAAACGTGAAAGAAGCTTTCTGAGGAACTTCTTTGTTATCTGTGAATTCATCTCACAGAGATAGTCTTATGTTTCATGGAGCATTCCATTAACCCTGTCTTTGAGGAAACTGAGAAGGTCTAATTTGGAACGCATTGAGGTCTACACTGATAAAGGAAATATTATCAGTTCAAAACGTGAAAGAAGCTTTTTGAGAAAATTCTTTGTGATCTGTGAATTCATCTCACGGAGTTACAACTTAGTCCTCAGGAAGCAGTCTGACAACACTCTTTTCGTGGAATCTGCAAAGTGATATTTGGGATCCCATTGGAGCCCATGGTGAAAAAGTAAATATCCTCAGATAATAACTAGAGAGAAGCGTTCTGAGTGATTGCTTTCTGATGTGTCACTTCATCACACAGATTTCCAGCCATCCCTTCTTGGAACAGTTTGCTAACACTGTTGTTGTGGATTCTGCAAAGCGATATTTGGGAGCTCATTGAAGGCTACAGTGAAAAAGGAAATATCTTCAGATAAAAACTAGAAAGAAGCCTTCTGAGAGACTGCATTGTGATGTGTGCATGTAACTCAAAGAGTTTCACGTTTCTCTTCAATGATCAGCTTGCTAACCCAGTTTTCTTGAAATCTGCAATGGGATACTTCTTAGCACAATGAAGCATACAGTGACAAAGGAAATATCCTCAGATAGAAACTAGAAAGAAGCTTTCTTAGAAACTTCTTGGTGATGTGTGAATTCATCTCACAGAGGTAGACTTATGTTTCATGGAGCAGTCCATTAAGACTGTCTTTGAGGAACCTGAAAAAGGCTACTTTGGATCACATTGAGGCCTAGTCTGATAACGGAAATATCACAAGTTCAAAACATGAAAGTAGCTTTCTGAGAAAATTATTTGTGATCCGTGAATTCGTCTCACAGAGTTATAACTTAGACTTCAGGAAGCAGTTTCCTAACACTCTTGTCATGGAATCTACAAAGTGATATTTGGGAGTCCATTGGTTCCCATGGTGATAAAGGAAATATCCCCAGATAATAACTAGCAAGAAGCTTTCTGAGAGATTGCTTTCTGATGGGTGACTTCATCACACAGAGTTCCACCCTTCCCTTCTTGGAACAGTTTGCTAACACACTTGTCATGGATTGTCCAAAGTGATATTTGGGAGCTCATGAGTGCTATGGTTAAGAAGAAAATATCCTCAGAAAAAAATTGGAAAGAAGCCTTCTGAGAAACTGCATTGCAATGTGTGAATGCAGCTCACAGAATTTCACGTTTCTCTTCAGTGATCAGTTTGCTAACACAGTTTTCTTGAAATCAGCAAAGGGATTCTTAGTGGAATGAAGTGTACAATGACAAAGGAAATACCCTCCGATGAAAACTAGAAAGAAGCTTTCTTAGAAACTTCTTAGTGATGTGTGAATTCATCTCACAGAGTTACACTTATGTTTCCTGGAACAGTCCATTAACACTGTCTTTGAGGAACCTCAGAAGGGCTACTTTCCATCGCATTGAGGCCTGCGCTGGTCAAGGAAATATCCTCCATTCAAAATGTCAAGGAAGCTTTCTGAGAAACTTCTTTGTCATCTGTGAATTCGTCTCACAAAGTTAAAACTTAGTCCTCAGGAAGCAGAATGCTAACACTCTTTTCGTGGAATCTGCAAAGTGATATTTTGGAGCCCATTGACGCCCATGTTGAAAAAGGAAATATGCTCAGAGAATAACTAGAGAGAAGCTCACTGAGACATTACTCTCTGGTGTGTGACTTCATCACAAAGAGTTCCACCATTCCCTTCTTGGAACCGTTAGCTAACAATTTTGTCGTGGATTCTGCAAAGTGATATTTTTGAGCTCATTGAGGGCTATCGAGAAAAAAGAAATATTGTGAGATATAAACTGGAAAGAAGCCTTCTGACAAACTGCATTGTGATGTATAAATGCAAGTCACAGAGTTACACGTTTCTCTTCAGTGATAAGTTTGCTCACACAGTTTTCTTGAAATCTGCAATGGGATACTACTTAGCGCAATGAAGCGTACGGTGAGAAAGGAAATATCCCCAGATCAAAACTAGAAGGAAGCTTTCCTAAAAACTTCTTGATGATGTGTGAATTCATCTCACAGAATTAGACTTATGTTTCATGGAGCAATCCATTAAGACTGTCTTTGAGGAAGCTGAGAAGGGCTACTTTGGATCCCCTTGAGGCCTACGCAGATAAAGGAAATATCTTCAGTTGAAAACGTGAAAGAAGCTTTCTCAGAAACTTCTTGGTGATCTGTGAATTCATCTCAGAGAGGTACAGCTTAGTCCACAGGAAGCAGTTTGCTAACACTCTTTTCGTGGAATCTGCAAAGTGATATTTGGAAGCCCACTGGGGCCCAAGGTAAAAAAGGATATATCCTCAGATAACAACTAGAGAGAAGCTTTCTGAGAGATTGCTTTCTGATGTGTGACTTCATCACACAGAGTTCCAACCTTCCCTTCTTGGAACAGTTTGCTATCACTGTTATCGTGGATTCTGCAAAGAGATATTTGGGAGCTCCCTGAGGACTATCATGAAAAAAGAAATATCCTCAGATAATAACTGGAAAGAAGCCTTCAGTGAAACTTCATTGTGATGTGTGAATGCAACTCACAGAGTTACACATTTATCTTCAGTGATCAGTTTGCAAACAGATTTTTCTTGAAATGTGCAATGGGATACTTCTTAGCATAATGAAGCGTACAGTGAGAAAGAAAATATCCTCAGATGAAAACTAGAATGAAACTTTCTTAGGAACATCTTGGTGGTGTGTGAATTCATCTCACAGAGTTAGACTTATGTTTCATGGAGCAGTCCATTAACACTGTGTTTGAGGGACCTGAGAAGGGCTACTTTGGATCACCTTGAAGTCTACGTTGATAAAGGAAATATCATCAGTTCTAAACGTCAAAGAAGCTTCCTGAGAAACTGCTTTGTGATCTGTGAACTCATCTCACAGAGTTAAAACTTAGAACTCAGGAAGCAGTTTGCTAACACCCTTTTCATGGAATCTGCAATGTGATATTTGGGAGCCCATTGGGGCCCGTGGTGAAAAAGGAAATATTCTCAGATAATAACTAGAGAGAAGCTTTCTGAGATTGCTTTCTTTTTTTTTTTTTTTTGTTGGTTCTTGTTTCTTTATTCAATCAGTCACTCTTTTTTATAACTGGGAAGTTAAGTTCAATTACATTCAATGATGTTAGTGGTAATACACAAGGTCTTACTGCCATTTTTTTTCTTTTTTGCTTGTTTTATATTTCATTTGAAACTCTTTTGTCCCTTTTTTCATTTTTTTTATTTTTTATTTTATTTATACTTTAAGTTCTATGGTACATGTGCATAACGTGCAGGTTTGTTACATATGTATACTTATGCCATGTTGGTGTGCTGCACCTATCAACTCGTCAGCACCCATCAATTCATCATTTATATCATGTATAACTCTCTAATGCAATCCCTCCCTCCTCCCCTCTCCCCATGATAGGCCCCAGTGTGTGATGTTTCCCTTCCCGAGTCCAAGTGATCTCATTGTTCAGTTCCCACCTATGAGTGAGAACATGCGGTGGTTGGTTTTCTGTTCTTGTGATAGTTTGCTAAGAATGATGGTTTCCAGCTGCATCCATGCCCCTACAAAGGACGCAAACTCATCCTTTTTTATGGCTGCATAGTATTCCATGGTGTATATGTGCCACATTTTCTTAATCCAGTCTGTCACTGATGGACATTTGGGTTGATTCCAAGTCTTTGCTATTGTGAATAGTGCCGCGATAAACATACGTGTGCATGTGTCTTTGTAGTAGAATAATTTATAATCCTTTGGGTATATACCCAGTAGTGGGATGGCTGGGTCATATGGTACATCTAGTTCTAGATCCTTGAGGAATTGCCATACTGTTTTCCAAAATGGTTGAACTAGTTTACAATCCCACCAACACACCTGTTGTTTCCTGACTTCTTAATGATTGTCATTCTAACTGGTGTGAGATGGTATCTCATTGTGGTTTTGATTTGCATTTCTCTGATGGCGAGTGATGATGAACATTTTTTCATGTGTCTGCTGGCTGTATGAATGTCTTCTTTTGAGAAATGTGTGTTCATATCCTTTCCCCATTTTTGGATGGGGTTGTTTGTTTTTTTCTTGTATATTTGTTTGAGTTCTTTGTAGATTCTGGATATTAGCCCTTTGTCAGATGAGTAGGTTGCAAAAATTTTCTCCCATTCTGTAGGTTGCCTGTTCACTCTGATGGTAGTTTCTTTTGCTGTGCAAAAGCTCTTTAGTTTAATTAGATCGCATTTGTCGATTTTGGCTTTTGCTGCCATTGCTTTTGGTGTTTTAGACATGAAGACCTTGCCCATGCCTATGTCCTGAATGGTACTACCTAGATTTTCTTCTAGGGTTTTTATGGTATTAGGTCTAACATTTAAGTCTCTAATCCATCTTGAATTAATCTTTGTATAAGGGGTAAGGAAAGGATCCAGTTTCAGCTTTCTACTTATGGCTAGCCAATTTTCCCAGCACCATTTATTAAATAGGGAATCCTTTCCCCATTTCTTGTTTCTCTCAGGTTTGTCAAAGATCAGATGGCTGTAGATGTGTGGTATTATTTCTGAGGACTCTGTTCTGTTCCATTGGTCTATATCTCTGTTTTGGTACCAGTACCATGCTGTTTTGGTTACTGTAGCCTTGTAGTATAGTTTGAAGTCAGGTAGCGTGATTCCTCCAGCTTTGTCCTTTTGACCTATGATTGTCTTGGCAATGCGGGCTCTCTTTTGGTTCCATATGAACTTTAAAGCCGTTTTTTCCAATTCTGTGAAGAAACTCGTTGGTAGATTGATGGGGATGGCATTGAATCTATAAATCACCTTGGGCAGTATGGCCATTTTCACGATATTGATTCTTCCTATCCATGAGCATGGTATGTTCTTCCATTTGTTTGTGTCCTCTTTGATTTCACTGAGCAGTGGTTTGTAGTTCTCCTTGAAGAGGTCCTTTACATCTCTTGTAAGCTGGATTCCTAGGTATTTTATTCTCTTTGAAGCAATTGTGAATGGAAGTTCATTCCTGATTTGGCTCTCTGCTTGTCTGTACTGGTGTATAAGAATGCTTGTGATTTTTGCACATTAATTTTGTATCCTGAGACTTTGCTGAAGTTGCTTATCAGCTTAAGGAGATTTTGGGCTGAGACAATGGGGTTTTCTAAATATACAATCATGTCATCTGCAAACAGGGACAATTTGACTTCTTCTTTTCCTAACTGGATACCCTTGATTTCTTTCTCTTGCCTGATTGCCCTAGCCAGAACTTCCAACACTATGTTGAATAGGAGTGGTGAGAGAGGGCATCCCTGTCTTGTGCCAGTTTTCAAAGGGAATTTTTCCAGTTTTTACCCATTCAGTATCATATTGGCTGTGGGTTTGTCATAAATAGCTCTTATTATTTTGAGGTACGTTCCATCAATACCCAATTTATTGAGCGTTTTTAGCATAAAGGGCTGTTGAATTTTGTCAAAAGCCTTTTCTGCATCTATTGAGATAATCATGTGGTTCTTGTCTTTGGTTCTGTTTATATGCTGGATTACGTTTATTGATTTGCGAATGTTGAACCAGCCTTGCATCCCAGGGATGAAGCCCGCTTGATCATGGTGGATAAGCTTTTTGATGTGCTGCTGAATCCGGTTTGCCAGTATTTTATTGAGGATTTTTGCATCGATGTTCATCAGGGATATTGGTCTAAAATTCTCTTTTTTTGTTGTGTCTCTGCCAGGCTTTGGTATCAGGATGATGTTGGCCTCATAAAATGAGTTAGGGAGGATTCCCTCTTTTTCTATTGATTGGAATAGTTTCAGAAGGAATGGTACCAGCTCCTCCTTGTATCTCTGGTAGAATTCAGCTGTGAATCCATCTGGTCCTGGACTTTTTTTGGTGGGTAGGCTATTAATTGTTGCCTCAATTTCAGAGCCTGCTATTGGTCTATTCAGGGATTCAACTTCTTCCTGGTTTAGTCTTGGGAGAGTGTAAGTGTCCAGGAAATTATCCATTTCTTCTAGATTTTCTAGTTGATTTGCGTAGAGGCATTTATAGTATTCTCTGATGGTTGTTTGTATTTCTGTGGAGTCGGTGGTGATATCCCCTTTATCACTTTTTATTGCATCTATTTGATTCCTCTCTCTTTTCTTCTTTATTAGTCTAGCAAGCGGTCTGTCAATTTTGTTGATCTTTTCAAAAAACCAACTCCTGGATTCATTGATTTTTTGGAAGGTTTTTTGTGTCTCTATCTCCTTCAGTTCTGCTCTGATCTTAGTTATTTCTTGCCTTCTGCTAGCTTTTGAATGTGTTTGCTCTTGCCTGTCTAGTTCTTTTAATTGTGATGTTAGAGTGTCAATTTTAGATCTTTCCTGCTTTCTCTTGTGGGCATTTAGTGCTATAAATTTCCTCTACACACTGCTTTAAATGTGTCCCAGAGATTCTGGTATGTTGTATCTTTTTTCTCATTGGTTTCAAAGAACATCTTTATTCTGGTTTCATTTCGTTATGTACCAGTAGTCATTCAGGAGCAGGTTGTTCAGTTTCCATGTAGTTGAGCGGTTTGGATTGAGTTTCTTAGTCCTGAATTCTAGTTTGATTGCACTGTGGTCTGAGAGACAGTTTGTTATAATTTCTGTTCTTTTACATTTGATGAGGAGTGCTTTACTTCCAATCATGTGGTCAATTTTGGAATAAGTGTGATGTGGTGCTGAGAAGAATGTATATTCTGTTGATTTGGGGTGGAGAGTTCTATAGATGTCTATTAGGTCCGCTTGGTGCGGAGATGAGTTCAATTCCTGGATATCCTTGTTAACTTTCTGTCTCATTGATCTGTCTAATGTTGACAGTGGAGTGTTGAAATCTCCCATTATTATTGTATGGGAGTCTAAGTCTCTTTGTAGGTCTCTAAGGACTTGCTTTATGAATCTAGGTGCTCCTGTATTGGGTGCATAGATATTTAGGAGAGTTAGTTCTTCCTGTTGAATTGATCCCTTTACCATTATGTAGTTGCCTTCTTTGTCTCTTTTGATCTTTGATGGTTTAAAGTCTGTTTTATCAGAGACTAGGATTGCAACCCCTGCTTTTTTTTGTTCTCCATTTGCTGGGTAGATCTTCCTCCATCCCTTTATTTTGAGCCTATGTATGTCTCTGCATGTGAGATGGGTCTCCTGAATACAGCAGACTGATGGGTCTTGACTCTTGATCCAGTTTGCCAGTCTGTGTCTTTTAATTGGAGCATTTAGTCCATTGACATTTAAGGTTAATATTGTTATGTGTGAACTTGATCCTTTCATTATGATATTAACTGGTGATTTTGCTCGTTAGTCGATGCAGTTTCTTCCTAGCCTCGATGATCTTTACATTTTGGCATGTTTTTGCAATGGTTGGTAGCAGTTGTTCCTTTCCATGTTTAGGGCTTCCTTCAGGGTCTCTTGCAAGGCAGGCCTTTTGGTGACAAAATCTCTAAGCATTTGCTTATCTGTAAAGGATTTTATTTCTCCTTCACTGATGAAACTTAGTTTGGCTGGATATGAAATTCTGGGTTGGCCGGGCGCGGTGGCTCAAGCCTGTAATCCCAGCACTTTGGGAGGCCGAGACGGGCGGATCACGAGGTCAGGAGATCGAGACCATCCTGGCTAACATGGTGAAACCCCGTCTCTACTAAAAAAATACAAAAAAAACTAGCCGGGCGACATGGCGTGCGCCTGTAGTCCCAGCTGCTTGGGAGGCTGAGGCAGGAGAATGGCGTAAACCCAGGAGGCGGAGCTTACAGTGAGCTGAGACCCGGCCACTGCACTCCAGCCTGGGCGGCAGAGCAAGACTCCGTCTCAAAAAAAAAAAAAAAAAAAAAAAAAAAAAAAAAAAGAAATTCTGGGTTGAAAATTCTTTTCTTTAGGAACGTTGAATATTGGCCCCCACTCTCTTCTGGCTTGGAGAGTTTCTGCCGAGAGATCTGTCTGATGGGCTTCGCTTTGTGGGTAACCCGACCTTTCTCTCTGGCTGCCCTGAAGATTTTTTCCTTCATTTCAACTTTGGTGAATCTGGCAATTATGTGTCTTGGAGTTGCTCTTCTGGAGGAGTATCTTTGTGGCGTTCTCTGTATTTCCTGAATTTGAATGTTGGTCTGCCCTACTAGGTTGGGAAAGTTCTCCTGGATGATATCCTGAAGAGTGTTTTCCAACTTGGTTCCATTTTCCCCCTCACTTTCAGGCACCCCAATCAGACGTAGATTTGGTCTTTTTACATAATCCCATACTTCTTGCAGGCTTTGTTCATTTCTTTTTCTTCTTTTTTCTTTTGGTTTTTCTTCTTGCTTCATTTCATTCATTTGATCCTCAATCGCTGATACTCTTTCTTCCAGTTGATCGAGTCGGTTACTGAAGCTTGTGCATTTGTCACGTATTTCTCGTGTCATGGTTTTCATCTCTGTCATTTCGTTTATGATCTTCTCTGCATTAATTAGTCTAGCTGTCAATTCTTCCACTCTTTTTTCAAGATTTTTAGTTTCTTTGCGCTGGGTACGTAATTCCTCCTTTAGCTCTGAGAGGTTTGATGGACTGAAGCCTTCTTCTCTCATCTCGTCAAAGTCATTCTCTGACCAGCTTTGATCTGTTGCTGGCGATGGGCTGTGCTCCTTTGCAGGGGGAGATGTGCTCCTATTTTTTGAATTTCCAGCTTTTCTGCCCGGCTTCTTCCCCGTCTTTGTGGTTTTACCTGTCTCTGGTCTTTGATGATGGTGACGTACTGATGGGGTTTTGGTATAGGTGTCCTTCCTGTTTGATAGTTTTCCATCTGACAGTCAGAAGGACTGCCTGCTGGTCTGTTGGAGATTGCTTGAGGTCCACTCCAGACCCTGTTTGCCTGGGTATCAGCAGCAGAGGTTGTCGAAGATAGAATATTGCTGAACAGCGAGTGTACCTGTCTGATTCTTCCTTTGGAAGTTTCCTCTCAGGGGTGGTGCCACCCTGTGAGGTGTGGGGTGTCAGACTGCCCTAGTGGGGGATATCTCCCAGCTAGGCTACTCAGGGGTCAGGGACCCACCTGAGCAGGCATTCTGTCTGTTCTCAGATCTCAACGTCCGCGTTAGGAGATCCACGGCTCTCCCCAAAGCTGTCAGACAGAGTCGTTCCCATCTGCACCAGCTCCCGCTGCTTCCCCTATTGGACTGCAGCTGTGCGCTGTCCGCAGAGGTAGAGTCTACAGAGACAGGTAGGCTTCCTTGAGCTGCTGTGAGCTCCACCCAGTTCGAGCTTCCCAGTGGCTTTGTTTACCTACTTAAGCCTCAGCAATGGCGGGCGCCCCTCCCCCAGCCTCGCTGCTGCCTTGCGGATCGATCGCCGCAGACTGCTGTGTTAGCAGTGAGGGAGGCTCCGTGGGTGTGGGACCCTCCCGGCCAGATGTGGGATATATTCTCCTGGTGTTCCTGTTTCCTTAAAGTGCAGTATTGGGTTGGGTGTTACCCGATTTTCCAGGTGTTGTGTGTCTCAGTTCCCCTGGCTAGGAAAACGGATTCCCTTCCCCCCTGCGCTTCCAGGTGAGGCAATGCCTGCCCTGCTTCACCTCACGCTGCTGAGGCTGCAGCAGCTGACCAGCACCGATTGTCCAGCACTCCCTAGAGAGATGACCCCAGTACCTCAGTTGAAAATGCAGAAATCACCGGTCTTCTGTGTCGCTGGCGCAGGGAGTTGGAGACTGGAGCTGTTCCTATTCAGCCATCTTGCTCCGCCCCTCGAGTTAAACTATACTTTGAATTGAGCAGCTTGAAATCACTGTTTTTGTGGAATCTGAGGAAGGACATTTGGGAATAACCCTTTCAGTATGAAGAAAGAAATATCATTAGGTAAAATACAGAAGGAAGCTGTCTGTGAAACTGCTCTGTGTCGTCTTAATTCCTCTCACTCAGATAAGCCTCTCTTTTCATTGAACAGTTTTCTAACCCTGTGTATGTTTAGCATGTGATGAAATATTCGAGAGCACTTTGAGGCTAACACTGAAAAAGGAAATATGTTCAGACCGAAACTGGAGAGTAGCTTTCTGAGGAACTGCTTTTGGACGTGTGCATTCCAGTCATATTGTGATACCTCTCTTGTCATACAGCGTCGGGGAAACCTTTTGGAGAAACAGGTACCAAGTGATATTCGGGTGCATGTTGATGCCATTGGTGAAAAGGGAAATAGCCTCAGACAAAAACTGGAAATATGCTTTCTAGGAAACCATTCTGTGATATGTGTAATCATCTCACATAGATAAAGCTCTCTTCACATTGCGCAGCTTGGAAACTGTCATGGACGGTCCACGAAGAGACCTTTGGGAGCACATCCAGGACTATGTGAAAAAGGAAATATCTTCAGATAAAAACTTTAAAGAAGATTTCTGTGAATCTGCTTTTTGATTTGTTTATTCATATCATATAGATGAAGCTTTCTTTACATTATGCAGCTTGAAGACTCCGTCGTGGATTGATCCGTGAATGGATATTTGGGATCACATTTGGGCCTATGGTGAAATAGCAAATATAGTCAGATAAAAACTGGAGAAAAGCTTTCTGATAAACTGCTTGGTGATGTGTACATTCCACTCAGGGAGTTATAATATTCTTCACATAAGGCACAGTTTGAACACTGTTCCTGTATAACCAAAAGAGTGATATGCGGAGCACATTGAAGACTATGGCAAAAAGTGAAATGTCGTCAAATAAAAAACAGAAAGAAGCACTCGAATAAACTGCTCTCTAACATGTCCATAATTTTCACAGGATTAAAATTTACTCTACATTTCCCAGTTTGAAAGTCGGTCTTTGAGGGTTCTGTGAAGGGATAGTAAGTGGCACCCGGAGGCCTGTTTGAGGCAAAGAAATGCCTTCCATCGAAAATCGGAGAGAAGCCTTCTGAGCAACTCTTTTGTGATGTTTGCATTCATCTCATACCGTTAAATCCATGCTTGGATTTAGCAGGTTGAAATCACTGTTTCTGTGGAATCTGAAAAAGGACATTTGGAAACGTTCTTTAGAATATCCTGAAAAAGGCCGGTGCGGTGGCTCAAGCCTGTAATCACAGCACTTTGGGAGGCCGAGACGGGCGGATCACGAGGTCAGGAGATTGAGACCATCCTGGCTAATACAGTGAAACCCTGTCTCTACTTAAAAAAAAAAAATACAAAAAAAACTAGCCGGGCGACGAGGCGGGCGCCTGTAGTCCCAGCTACTCGGGAGGCTGAGGCAGGAGAATGGCGTAAACCCGGGAGGCGGAGCTTGCAGTGAGCTGAGATCCGGCCACTGCACTCCAGCCTGGGTGGCAGAGCGAGACTCCGTCTCAAAAAAAAAAAAAAAAAAGAATATCCAGAAAAAGAAATAACCTCAGAGAAAAACCAGAATGAAGCTTTCTGTGAAACAGCTCTGTGTCACGTGAATTCCACTCACACAGCTAAGCTTCTCTTTTCATTGAGCTGTATCATAACAATTTTTTTGTTTAGTCTGCGAAGGAATAATCTTGAGAGCCTTGAGGCATATGGTGAGAAAGGAAACGTCTTCAGATAGAAACTGGAGAGAAGCTTTCTGAGGAGCTGCTTTGTGACGTGTGGATTCCACACACAGAAATATACCTTTGTTCTCCTAGAGGATTCTGGAAACTTTTTTGTAGAAAAAGCTACAAAACAGACATTCAGGAGTATACGGAAGGGTATGGTGAAAAAGGAAATATCCTCAGACAAGAACTGGAAAGAAGATTTTTGTGAAAGTGCTTTGTGTGATATATATTCATTCGTCTTGCATAGTTAAAACTTTAATTATATTACGCAGTTTGGAAACTCTGTCATGCACAGATCCATAAAGGGAGGTTCGGGAGCACATTCAGGCCTACGATGAAAGGGGAGATATCTTCAGATAAAAACTGGATAGAAGCTTTCTGAGAAAATGTATTGTGATATATGCATTCCACTTAGGAAGTTACACCTATTTTCTCACAATGCAGTGTTTGAACACTGTTCCTGTGAAACCGAAAATGTGATATTTCAGGACGCATTGAGGACTGGAGCGAATAGTGAAATATATTGAAATAAAATTGAGGAATAAGCGTTCCAAGGATCTGCTCTCTGATATGTGCATTCACTTCACAGAGTTAATGCTTCCTCTATGTTGCCCAGTTTCGAAACTCTGTTTTTGAAGAATCTGTGAAGGGATATTTAGTGACGCCCAGAGGCTTGTGGTGAGCGAGGAAACGAGTTCCGATGAAACCTGCAGAGAAACGTTCTGAGCAACTGCTTTATGATGTGTGTATTCGTCTCCTAGAGTTAAACCATTCTTTGGATTGAGCAGCTTTTAATCACTGTTTTTGTGAAATCTGAGGAAGGACATTTGGGAACGGTCCTTAGAATATGGAGAAAGAAATATCCTCAGGTAAAATCCAGAAGGAAGCTTTCTGTGAAACTACTCTGTGTCGTCTTAATTCCTCTCACTCAGATAAGCCTCTCTTTTCATTGAGCAGTTTTCTAACCCTGTGTATGTTTAGCGTGTGATGGGATATTCGGGAGCACTTTGAGGCTAACAGTGAACAAGCAAATATGTTGAGACTGAAACTGGAGTGAAGCTTTCCAAGGAACTGCTTTGTGACGTGTGCATTCCAGTCACAGTGTTATACCACTCTTCTCATACAACGTCGGGGAAACCCTTTTGGAAAAACAGGTACCATGTGATATTTGCGAGCATGTTGATGCCGATGGTGAAAAGGGAAATAGCCTCAGACAAAAACTGGAAAAGCTTGTAGGAAACTACTCTGTGATATGTGTAATCATCTCACATAGATAAAGCTTTCTTTACATTATGCAACTTGGAAACTGTCATGGATGGATCCACGAAGGGGCTATTGTGAGCACATTCCGGACTATGGTGAAAAAGGAAATCTCTTCAGATAAAAACTAGAAAGAAGCTTTCTGTGAATCTGCTTTTTGCTATGTTTATTCATCTCACATAGATGAAGTTTTCTTTACATTGTGCAACTTGGGAACTTCCTCCTGGATGGATCTGCGAAAGGAGATTTGGGATCACATTAGGGCCTATGGTGAAAGAGCATGTATAGTCAGATAAAAACTGGAGAGAAGCTTTCTGAGAAACTGCTTTGTGATGTGTGCATTCCACTCAGGGAGTTGTAACTTTCTTCTCATAAGGCACAGTTTGAACACTGTTCCTGTAAAACCAAAAGAGTGATATTCAGATCACATTGAAGATTATGGGAAAAAGTGAATGTCGTCTAATAAAAAACAGAAAGAAGCATTCGAAGAAACTGCTCTCTGACCTATCCATTCTTTTCACAGAGTTAAACCTTGCTCTACATCTCCCAGTTTGAAAGTCAGTCTTTGAGGGTTCTGCGAAGGGATTGAAGGTGGCAACCGGAGGCCTGTGAGAGGTAAGGAATTGGCTTCCATCGAAAATCGGAGAGAAGCTTTCTGCACAACTCTTTGGTGATGCTTGTATTCATCTCATAGTGTTAAATCATTTTTTAGATTGAGCAGTTTGAAATCACTGTTTCTGTGAAATCTGAGAAAGGACATTTTGAAACGCTCTTTAGAATATCCTGAAAAATAAATAAGCTCAGAGAGAAGCAAGAAGGAAGCTTTCTGTGAAACTGCTCTGTGTCACCAGAATTCCGCTCACACAGTTAAGCTTCTCTTTTCATTGAGCTGTATCATAACAATGTTTTTGTTTAGTCTGTGAAGGTATATTCTGGAGGGCTTTGAGGCTTACGGTGAGAAAGGAAATGCCTTCAGATAGAAATTGGAGAGAATCTTTCTGGGGAGCTGCTTTTTGACATGTGAATTCCACACACAGAAATATACCTCTCTTCTTCTAGGGGATTCCGGAATCCCTTTTGGAGAAAAAGCTACCAAGGGATATTCGGAAGTATAGCAACGACTATGGTGAAAAAGGAAATATCCTCAGATAAAAACTGGAAAGAAGAATTCTGTGAATCTGCTTTTTGCTATGTTTACTCATCTCACATAGATTAAGCTTTCGTTACATTATGCAGCTTGGAAACTCCCTCGTGGATGGATCCGCGAAGGGATATTTGGGATCACATTCGGGCCTATGGTGAAATAGGAAATATAGTTAGATAAAAACTGGAGAGAAGCTTTTTGAGAAACTTCTTGGTGATGTGTGCATTCCACTCAGGGAGTTATAAATTTATTCTCATAAGGCACAGTTTGAACACTGTTCCTGTATAACCAAAAGAGTGATATTTGCAACACATTGAAGACTATGGCAAAAAGTGAAATGTCGTCCAATAAAAAACAGAAAGAAGCACTCGAAGAAGCTGATCTCTGACATGTCTATTCTTTCCACAGGGTTAAAGCTTACTCTACATTTCCCAGTTTGAAAGTCGGTCTTTGAGGTTACTGCCAAGGGATAGTAAGTGGCAACCGGAGGCCTGGGTCAAGCAAAGTAATGTCTTCCATTGAAAATCGGAGAGAAGCTTTCTGTGCAACTCTTTTGTGATGTTTGTATTCATCACATAGCGTTAAATGAATCTTTGGATTGAGCAGTTTGAAATCACTGTTTCTGTGGTATCTGAGAAAGGACATTTGCAAACGCTCTTTAGAATATCCTAAAAAAGAAATAACCTCAGAGAGAAACCAGAAGGAAGCTTTCTGTGAAACTGCTCTGTGTCACGTGAATTCTGCTCACACAGTTAAGCTTCTCTTTTCATAGAGCAGTATCATAACACTGTTTTTGTTTAGTCTGCAAAGGGATATTCTGGAGCCCCTTGAGGCTTACGCTGAGCAAGGAAACATCTTTAGATAGAAAGTGGAGAGAAGCTTTTTGAGGAGCTGCTTTGTGACATGTGTGTTCCACTCACAGAAATATACCTTTCTTCTCATAGAGGATTCCGGAATGCCTTTTGGAGAAAAAGCTACCAAGAGACATTCAGGAGTATAGGGACTGCTCTGGAGAAAAAGAAAATATCCTCAGAAAAAAGTGGAAAGAAGATCTCTGTGAAACTCCTTTGTGTTAGATATATTTATTCGTCTGGCACAACACATTCAGGCATACAGTGAAAGAGAAGATATCTTCAGATAAAACCTGGATATAAGCTTTCTGAGAAACTACTTTGTGATGTATGCATTATACTCAGAGAGTTGTACGTCTTTTCTCACAAGACAGTCTTTTAACACTCTTCCTGTGAAACCATAAAAGTGATATTTCGGAACGCAGTCCATTGAGGACTATGGCGAATAGTGAAACATACTGAAATAAAATCGAGGCAGAAGCGTTCCATGAGTCTGCTGTCTGATATGTGCAATCACTTCACAGAGTTAATGCTTACACTATGTAGCCCAGTTTCGAAACTCTGTCTTTGAAGAATCTGTGAAGGGATATTTAGTGACTCCGGAGGCTTGTGGTGACCGAGGAAGTGGATCCGATGAATCCTACAGAGAAACGTTCTGAGCAACTGCTTTGTGATGCGTGTATTCGTCTCATAGAGTCACACTATTCTTTGGATTGAGCAGCTTGAAATCACTGTTTTTGTTGCATCTGAGGAATGACATTTGGGAACGATCCTTAGACTATGGACAAAGAAATATCCTCAGTATCCTCAGGTAAAATCCAGAAGACAATTTTCTGTGAATGAGCTCAGTGTCATCTTATTTCCTCTCACTCAGATAAGCCTCTCTTTTCATTGAGCAGTTTTGTAGCCCTGTGTATGTTTAACGTTTGATGGGTTATTCGGGAGCCTTTTGAGGATAACGGTGAAAAAGGAAATATGTTCAGACCGAAACTGGAGAGAAGCTTTCCGAGGAACTGCTTTGTGATGTGTGCATTCCAGTCAAAGTGTTATACCTCTCTTCTCATACAGCGTCAGAGAAACCCTTTTGGAGCAACAGGTACCCAGTGATATTCGGGAGCATCTTGATGCTGATGGTTAAAAAGGAAATGGCCTCAGACAAAAACTGGAAAGAATCTTTCTAGGAAACTACTCTGTGATATGTGTAATCATCTCACATAGATAAATCTTTCTTTACATTACGCTGCTTGGAAACTGTTATGGATGGATCCACGAAGGGACCTTTGGGAGCACATTATGGACTATGGTCAAAAAGGAAATATCTTCAGATAAGAACTCGAAAGAAGCTTTCTGTGAATCTGCTTTTTGCTATGTTCACTCATCTCACATACATGAAGCTTCCTTTACATTACGCAGCTTGGAAACTCCCTCGTGGATGGATCTGCGAAGAGACATTGGGATCACTTTCGGGCCTATGGTGAAAGAGGAAATATAGTCAAATAAAAACTGGAGAGAAGCTTTCTGAGAAACTGCTGGTGATGTGTGCATTCCACTCAGGGAGTTATAACGTTCTTCTCATAAGGCACAGTATAAACACTGTTCCTGTAAAACCAAAAGGGTGATATTCGGCGCACATTGAAGACTCTGGCAAAAATTGAAATGTCGTCCAATAAAAAATAGAAAGGAGCAATGGAGAAAACTGCTCTCTGACATATCCATTCCTTTCACAGGGTTAAACTTTACTCTACATTTCCCAGTTTGAATGTCGGTCTTTGAGGTTTCTGCGAAGTGATAGTAAGTTTTGACCAGAGGCCTGCGTGAGGCAAGGAAATGGCTTCATTGAAAATCGGACAGAAGCTTTCTGCGTAACTCTTTTTCGATGCTTGTATTCATCTCATAGAGTTAAATCATTCTTTGGATTGAGCAGTTTGAAATCACTGTTTCTGTGGAATCTGAGAAAGGACATTTGGAAACACTCTTTAGAATATCCTGAAAAAGAAATAACTTCAGAGAGAAACCAGAACGAAGCGTGCTGTGAAACTTCTCTGTATAACGTGAATTCCGCTCACACAGTTAAGCTTCTCTTTTCATTGAGCTGTATCGTAACACTGTTTTTGTTCTGTAGGTGAAGGGATATTCTGGAGGGCTTTGAGGCTTATGGTGAGAAAGGAAACGTTTTCAGATAAATACTGCAGAGAAGCTTTCTGAGGAGCTCTTTGTGACGTCTGCATTCCACTCACAGAAATATACCTTTCTTCTCCTAGAGGATTCCAGAATTCCTTTTGGAGAAAAAGCTACCAAGAGGTATTCGGGAGTATAGTGATGACTATCGTGAAAAAGGAAATATCCTCAGACAAAAACTGGAAAGAAGATTTCTGTGAAACTGCTCTGTGTTAGATATATATATTTGTCTCGCATAGTTAAATCTTTAATCGTATTACGCAGTTTGGGAACTCCATCATGCACTGATCTGTGAAGGGACATTCGGGAGCACATTCAGGCCTATGGTGAAAGAGGAGATATTTTCAGATAAAAACTGGATAGAAGCTTCCTGAGAAACAACATTGTCATGTATGCATTCCACTCAGGACGTTATACCTCTTTTCTTACAGGTCAGTGTTTCAATACTGCTCCTGTGAACCCGACAAAGTGATATTTCGGAACGCAATGAGGACTATGGCAAATAGTGAAATATACTAAAATAAAATTGAGAAAGAAGCGTTCCAAGAATCTGCTCTCTGATATGTGCATTCACCTCACAGAGATAATGCTTACTCTATGTTGCCCAGTTATGAAACTCTGTCTTTGAAGAATCTGTGAAGCGATATTTAGTGCCACCCAGAGACTTGTGGTGAGCAAGGAAAGGTCTTATGGTGAAACCTGCAGAGAAACGTTTTGAGCAACTGCTTTGAGATGTGTGTATTCATGTCATAGAGTTAAACCATTCTTTGGTTTGAGCAGCTTGAAATCACTGTTTTTGTGGAATCTGAGGAAGGACATTTGGGAAAGATCTTTAATATATGGAGAAAGAAATATCCTCAGGAAAAATCCAGTAGGAAGCTTTCTGTTAAACTGCTCTATGTCGTCTTAATTCCTCTCACTCAGATAAGCCTCTCTTTTCATTGAGAAGTTTTCTAACCCTGTGTATATTTAGCATGTGATGGGATATTCGGGAGCACTTCGAGGCTAACGGTGAAAAAGGAAATATGTTCAGACCGAAACTGGGGAGAAGCTTTCTGAGGAACTGCTTTGTGATGTGTGCATTTCAGTCACAGTGTTATACATCTCCTCTCATACAGTGTTGGGGAAACCCTTTTGGAGAAACCGGTAACAAGTGATCTTTGGTAGCATGTTGATGCCGATGGTGAAAAGGGAAATAGCCTCAGACAAAAACTGGAAGGAAGTTTTCTAGAAAACTACTCTGTGATAAGTGTAATCATCTCACATAGATAAAGCTTTCTTTATTTTATGCAGCCTGGAAACAGTCATGGACGGACCCACAAAGGGACCTTCGTGAACACATTCTGGGCTATGGTGAAAAAGGAAATACCTTCCGATAAAAACTGGAAAGAAGCTTTCTGTAAATATGCTTTTTGCTATGTTTGTTCCTCTCACATAGATGAAGCTTTCTTTACATTACGCAGCATGGAAACTCCCCCATGGATGGATCCACGAACAGATATTTGGAATCACATTCGGGCCAATGGTGAAATAGGAAATATAGTCAGATAAAAACTGGAGAGAAGCTTTCTGAGAAACTGCTTGCTGATGTGTGCATTCCACTCAGGAAGTTATAACAGTCTTCTCATAAGGCACAGTTTGAACACTGTTCCTGTATAACCAAAAGAGTGATATTCGGAGCACATTGAAGAATATGGCAAAAAGTGATATGGTGTATAATAATAAAACAAAAAGAAGTACTCAAAGATACTACTCTCAGACATGTCCATTCTTTTCACAGAGTTAAAGCTTACTCTACATTTCCCAGTTTGAAATTCGGTCTTTGAGGTTTCTGCGAAGGGATAGTAAGTGGTGACTGGAGACCTGTGAGAGGCAAGGAAATGTCTTCCATTGAAAATTGAGAGAAGCTTTCTGCGCAGTTCTTTTGTGATGTTTGTATTCATCTAATAGGGATAAATCATTCTTTGAATGGAGCAGTTTCAAATCACTGTTTAAGTGGAATCTCAGAAAGGTCATTTGGAAATGCTCTTTAGAATATCCTGAAAAAGAAATAACCTCAGAGAGAAACCAGAGGGAAGGTTTCTGTGAAACTACTCTGTGTCACGTGAATTCCACTCACCCAGTTAAGCTTCTCTTTTCATTGAGCTGTATTAAAACACTGTTTTTGTATAGACTGCGAAGGGATATTCTGGAGGGCTTTGAGGCTTACGGTGAGAAAGGAAACGTCTTCAGATAGAAACTGGAGAGAAGCTTTCTGAGGAGCTGCTTTGTGACGTGTGCATTCCACTCACAGAAACATACCTTTCTTCTCCTAGAGGATTCCAGAATCCTTTTGGGGAAAAAGCTACCAAGAGATATTCGGGAGTATAGCGATGACTATCGTGAAAAAGGAAATATCCTCAGACAAAAACTGGAAAGAAGATTTCTGTGTAACTCCTTTGTGTTAGATATATTTATTCATCTCCCATAGTTAAAACTTTAATTATATTACGCAGTTTGGAAGCTCCGTCTTGCACAGACCCGTGAACCAACATTCGGGAGCACATTCAGGCCAACGGTGAAAGAGGAGATATGTTCCGATGAAAACTGGATAGAAGCTTTCTCAGAAAATATTTTGTGATGTATGTATTCCACTCAGGGATTTATACCTCTTTTCTCACAAGGCAGTGTTTGAATACTGTTCCTGTGAAACCGACAAAGTGATATTTCAGAACACATTGAAGACTATGGCGAGTAGTGAAATATACTGAAATAAAATCGAGGAAGAAGCATTCCAAGAATCTGCTCCCTGATATGTGCATTCACTTCACAGAGTTAATGCTCACTCTATGTTGCCCAGTTTCAAAACTCTGTCTTTGAAGAATCTGTGAAGGGATCTTTAGTGACGCCCGGAGGCTTGTGGTGAGCGAGGAAACGTCTTCTGATAAAACCTGCAGAGAAACGTTCTGAGCAACTGCTTTGTGATGTGTGTATTCCTCTCCTAGATTTAAACCATTCTTTGGATTGAGCAGGTTGAAATCACTGTTTTTGTGGAATCTGAGGAAGGATATTTGGGAACGATTCTTAGAATACGGAGAAAGAAATATCCTCAGGAAAAATCCAGTAGGAAGCATTCTGTGAAACTGCTCTGTGTTTTCTTAATTTCTATTGTTCAGTTATGCCTCTCATTTCATTGAGCAGTATTCTAACTCTGTGTATGTTAAGCATGTGATGGGATATTCGGGAGCACTTTGAGGCTAACAGTGAAAAAGTAAATATGTTCAGAGCGAAACTGGAGGGAAGCTTTCCGAGGAACTGCTTTGTGACGTGTGCATTCCACTCACAGTGTTATACCTCTCTTCTCATACGGCCTCAGGAAACCCTATTGGAGAAACAGGTACCAAGTGATATTCGGGAGCATGTTGATGCCATTGGTGAAAAGGGAAATAGCCTGAGACAAAAACTGGAAAGATGCTTTTTAGGAAACTATTCTGTGATATGTGTAATTATCTCACATAGATAAAGCTTTCTTTGCATTACTCAGCTTGGAAACTGTCATGGTCGGATCCAAGAAGAGACCTTCGGGAGCACATCCAGGACTATACTGAAAAAGTAAATATCCTCAGATAAAAACTTTAAAAAAAGCTTTCTGGGAATCTGATTTTCACTTTGTTTATTCAACTCCATAGATGAAGCTTTCTTTACATTACAGAGCCTGAAAACTCCTTCATGGATGGATCCACGAATGGATATTTGGGATCACATTTGGGCCAATGGTGAAATAGCAAGTATAGTCAGATAAAAACTGGAGATAAGGTTTCTGAGAATCCACTTGGTGATGTGTGCATTCCACTAAGGGGGTTATAACTTTTTTCTCATAAGCCACAGTATGAACACTTATTGTAAAACCCAAAGAATGATATTCGGAGCACATTGAAGACTATGGCAAAAAGTGAAATGTCATCCCATAAAAAACAGAAAGAAACACTGGAATAAACTGCTCTCTGACATGTCCATTCTTTTCACAGGGTAAAAGCTTACTCTACATTTCCCTGTTTGAAGATCGGTCTTTGAAGGTTCTGTGAAGGGATAGTAAGTGGCACCTGAAGGCCTCTTTGAGGCAAGGAAATGTCTTCCATCAAAAATCAGAGAGAAGCTTTCTGAGCAACTCTTTTGTGATGTTTGTATTCATCTCCTAGCGTTAAATCATTCTTTGGAGTGAGCAGTTTGAAATCATTCTTTCTGTGGAATCTGAGAAAGGACATTTGGAAATGCTCTTTAGAATATCCTGAAAAAGAAATAACCTCAGAGATAAACCAGAAGGAAGCTTTCTGTGAAACTGCTCTGTGTCACGTGAATTCCACTCACAAAGTTAAGCTTCCCTTTTCATTGAGCTGTATCATAACACTGTTTTTGTTTAGTCTGCGAAGAGATAATCTGGAGGGATTTAGGCTTACGGTGAGAAAGGAGACGTCTTCAGATAAAAACTGGAGAGAAGCTTTCTGAGGAACTGCTTTGTGACGTGTGCATTCCACTCACAGACATATATCTTGCTTTTCCTAGAGGATTCTGGAATCTCTTTGGAGAAAAAGCTACCAAGAGATGTTCGGGAGTATAGTGATGACTATGGTGAAAAAGGAAATATCCTCAGACAAAAACTGGAAAGAAGATTTCTGTGAAACTGCTCTGTGTTAGATATATTTATTTGTCTCGCATAGTTAAATCTTTAATCATATAACGCAGTTTGGGAACTCCATCATGCACTGATCTGCGAAGGGACATTCGGGAGCACATTCAGGCCTACAGTGAAAGAGGAGATATCTTCAGATAAAACTGGATAGAAGCTTTCTGAGAAACTACTTTGTGATGTATGCATTCCACTTAGGGAATTTTACCTCTTTTATCACAAGGCAGTGTTTGCACACTGTTCCTGTGAAACCGAAAAGGTGATATTTCGGAACGCATTGAAGACTATGGCGAATAGTGATATATACTGAAATAAAATCGAGGAAGAAGCGTTCCAAGAATCTGCTCACTGATATGTGCATTCACTTCACAGAGGTAATGCTTACACTATGTTGCCCAGTTTCAAAACTCTGTCTTTGAAGAATCTGTGAAGGGATATTTATTGACGCTCAGTGGCTTGTGATGAGTAAGGAATCATCCTCCGATGAATCCTGCTGAGAAACGTTCTCAGCATCTGCTTTGCAATGTGTGTATTCGTTTCATAGAGTTAAACCATTCTTTGGATTGAGCAGCTTAAAATCACTGTTTTTGTAGCATCTGAGGAACAACATTTGGAAACGCTCTTTAGAATATCCTGAAAAAGAAATAACCTCAGAGAGAAACCACAAGGAAGCTTTCTGTGAATCTGCTCTGTGTCACGTGAATTCCACTCACACAGTTAAGCTTCTCATTTCATTGAGCTGTATCATAACACTGTTTTTGTTTAGTCTGCGAAGAGATAATCTGGAGGGATTTAGGCTTACGGTGAGAAAGGAGACGTCTTCAGATAAAAACTGGAGAGAAGCTTTCTGAGGAACTGCTTTGTGACGTGTGCATTCCACTCACAGACATATATCTTGCTTTTCCTAGAGGATTCTGGAATCTCTTTGGAGAAAAAGCTACCAAGAGATGTTCGGGAGTATAGTGATGACTATGGTGAAAAAGGAAATATCCTCAGACAAAAACTGGAAAGAAGATTTCTGTGAAACTGCTCTGTGTTAGATATATTTATTTGTCTCGCATAGTTAAATCTTTAATCATATAACGCAGTTTGGGAACTCCATCATGCACTGATCTGCGAAGGGACATTCGGGAGCACATTCAGGCCTACAGTGAAAGAGGAGATATCTTCAGATAAAAACTGGATAGAAGCTTTCTGAGAAACTACTTTGTGATGTATGCATTCCACTTAGGGAATTTTACCTCTTTTATCACAAGGCAGTGTTTGCACACTGTTCCTGTGAAACCGAAAAGGTGATATTTCGGAACGCATTGAAGACTATGGCGAATAGTGATATATACTGAAATAAAATCGAGGAAGAAGCGTTCCAAGAATCTGCTCACTGATATGTGCATTCACTTCACAGAGGTAATGCTTACACTATGTTGCCCAGTTTCAAAACTCTGTCTTTGAAGAATCTGTGAAGGGATATTTATTGACGCTCAGTGGCTTGTGATGAGTAAGGAATCATCCTCCGATGAATCCTGCTGAGAAACGTTCTCAGCATCTGCTTTGCAATGTGTGTATTCGTTTCATAGAGTTAAACCATTCTTTGGATTGAGCAGCTTAAAATCACTGTTTTTGTGCATCTGAGGAACAACATTTGGAAACGCTCTTTAGAATATCCTGAAAAAGAAATAACCTCAGAGAGAAACCACAAGGAAGCTTTCTGTGAATCTGCTCTGTGTCACGTGAATTCCACTCACACAGTTAAGCTTCTCATTTCATTGAGCTGTATCATAACACTGTTTTTGTTTAGTCTGCGAAGGGATATTCTGGAGGGCTTTGAGGCTTATGGTGAGAAAGGAAATGTCTTCAGATAGAGACTGGAAAGAGTTTTCTGAGCAGCTGCTTTGTGACTTGTTCATTCCACTCACAGAAATATACCTTTCTTCTCCTAGAGGATTCGGGAATCCCTTTTGGAAGAAAAGCTACAAAACAGAAATTCGGGAGTATAGGGAAGGCTATGGTGAAAAAGGAAATATCCTCACACAAAAACTGGAAGGAAGAATTCTGTGAAACTGCTTTTTGTTAGATATATTTATTCATCTCGCATAGTTAAAACTTAATTATAATACACAGTTTGGAAACTCCGTTATGCAAGGTTCCACGAAGGGACACTCGGGAACACATTCAGGCCTTCAGTGAAAAAGGAGATATCTTCAGATAAAAACTGGATAGAAGCTTTCTGAGAAACTACTTTTTGATGTATGCATTCCACTCAGGGAGTTATACCTCTTTTCTCACAAGGCAGCGTTTGAACACTGTTCCTGTGAAACCGAAAAAATGATATTTCGGAACGCATTGAGGACCAAGGTGAATAGTGAAATATAATGTAATGTAAAGAAAGCTTCATCTATGTGAGATTAATAAACATAGCAAAAAGTAGATTCACAGAAAGATACTTACCAGGTTTTATCTGAAGATATTTTGTTTTTCACCCTAGTCTTCAATGTGCTACTGAAGGTCCCTTTGTGGATCCGTCCATGACAGATTCCAATCTGTGTAATGTAAAGAAAGCTTTATCTATGTAGTTAAAGATACATTCATCTAGATAATTACACATATCACAGAGTAGTTTCCAGGAAAGCTTCTTTCCAGGTTTGTCTGAGGCTATTTCCCTTTTCACCATCGGCATCAACATGCTCCCGAATGTCACTTGGGAGCTGTTTCTCCAAAAGGGTTTCCCTGACGTTGTATGAGAAGAGAGGTATAAGACGGTGACAGGAAAGCACACATCACAAAGCAGTTCCTCGGAGAGCTTCTCTCCAGTTTCGGTCTGAACATATTTCCTTTTTCACCATTAGCCTCAAAGTGCTCCTGAATATCCCATCACACGCTAAATATACACAGGGCTAGAGAGCTGCTCAATGAAAAGAGAGGTTTATCTGAGTAAGAGGAATTAGGAAGACACAGAGTATTTTCACAGAAAGCTTCCTTCTGGATTTAACCTGAGGATATTTTTTCTCCATATTCTAAAGATCGTACTCAAATGTCCTTCCTCAGATTTCACAAAATAGTGATTTCAAGCTTCTCAATCCAAAGAATGGTTTAACTCTAGTAGATGAATACACACATCACAAAGCAGTTGCTCAGAACGTTTCTCTGCAGGTTCCACCGGAAGACGTTTCTTCGCTCACCAAAAGCCTCTGGGCGTCACTAAATATCCCTTCACAGATACTTCAAAGAAAGAGTTTTGAAACTGGGCAACATATAGTAAGCATTAACTCTGTGAAGTGAATGCACATATCAGAGAGCAGATTCTTGGAACGTTTCTTCCTCGATTTTATTTCAGTATATTTCACTATTCACCATAGTCCTGAATGCATTCCAAAATATGACTTTTTCTGTTTCACAGGAGCAGTATTCAAACACTGACCTGTGAGAAAAGAGGTATAACTTCCTGAGTGGAATGCCTACATGAAAACGTAGTTTCTCAGAAAGCTTCTATCCAGTTTTTATCTGAAGATATCTCCTCTTTCACCATAGGCCTGAATGTGCTCCTGAATGTCCATTGGCAGATCTGTTTATGACGGAGTTTCCAAACTGCATAATATAATTAAAGTTTCAACTATGCGAGATAAATAAATATATTTAACACAATGCAGTTTCACAGAAATTCTGGAATCATCTAGGAGAAGAAAGGTATATTTCTGTAAGTGCAATGCATACGTCACAAAGCAGCGCCTCAGAAAGCTTCTCTCCAGTTTCTATCTGAACACGTTTCCTTTCTCACCATAAGTGTCAAAGCCCTCCAGAGTATCCCTTTGCAGACTAAACAAAAACAGGGTAATGATACAGCTCAATGAAAAGAGAAGCTTAACTGTGTGAGCAGAATTCACGTGACACAGACCAGTTTCAGAGAAAGCTTCCTTATGGTTTCTCTCTGAGGTTATTTCTTTTTCAGGATATTCTGAAGAGCATTTCCAAATGTCCTTTCTCAGATTCCACTTAAACAGTGATTTCAAACTGCTCACTCCAAAGATTGATTTAACTCTACGAGATGAAAACAAACATCACAAAAGCCTTGCACAGAAAGTTTCCCTCTGATTTTGGAAGGAAGACATTTCCTTGCATCATACAGGCCTCTGGTTGCTACTTACTATCCCTTCACAGAACCCTCAAACACCAACTTTCAAACTGAGAAATGTAGAGTAAGGTTTAACGCTGTGTAAAGAATGGACATGTCAGAGAGCAGTTTCTTCGAGTGCTTCTTTCTGTTTTTCATTGGACAACATTTCACTTTTTCCCATAGTTTCAATGTGCTCCCAATATCACTCTTTCGGTTTTACAGGAACAGTGTTCAAACTGTGCCTTATGAGAAGAAAGTTAAAACACCCTGAGTGGAATGCACACATCACCAAGCAGTTTCTCAGAAAGCTTCTCTCCAGTTTTTATCTGACTATATTTCCTATTTCACCATAGGCCCGAATGTGTTCCAAAATATCCCTTTGTGGATCCATCCTCAAGGGAGTTTCCAAGCTGTGTAATGTAAATAAAGCTTCACCTATGTGAGATGAATAAACATAGTAAAAAGCTGATTCACAGAAAGCTTCTTTCCAGTTTTTATCTGAAGATTATTTTTTCTCACCCTAGTCCAGAATGTGCTCCTGACGGTCCCTTCTTGTATCCGTCCATGACAGTTTCCAAGCTGCGCAATGTAAAGAAAGCTTTATGTATGTTAGATGATTACAGATATCACAGAGGAGTTTCCTAGAAAGCTTCTTTCCTGTTTTTGTTTGAGGTTATTTCCCTTTCCACCATCGGCAGCAGCATTCTCCCGAATATCTCCTTGTAACTGTTTCTCCAAAAGGGTTTCCCCGACTCTGTATGAGAAGAGAGGTATAACACTGTGACTGGAATGAACACTTCACAAAGCAGTTCCTCGGAACGCTTCTCTCCAGTTTCAGTCTGAACATATTTCCTTTTTCACCCTTAACCTCAAAGTGCTCCCGAATATCCCATCACACGCTAAACATACACAGGGCTAGAAAACTCCTCAATGAATAGAGAGGCTTATCTGAGTGAGAGGAATTAAGATGACACAGAGTAGTTTCACAGAAAGCTTTCTTCTGGATTTTACCTGAGGATGTTTCTTTCTCCATATTCTGAGAATCATACTCAAATGTCCTTCTTCAGATTCCACAAAAACAGTGATTTCAAGCTTCTCAATCCAAAAAATGGTTCAACGCTATGAGATGAACACACATCACAAAACAGTTGCTCAGAACGTTTCTCTGCAGGTTTCATCAGAACACGTTTGCTCACTCACCACAAGCCTTGGGCATCACTAAATATCCCTTCACCCATCCTTCAAAGACAGAGTTTTGAAACTGGGCACCATAGAGTATGCTTTAACTCTGTGAAGTGAATGCACATATCAGAGAGCAGATTCTTGGAATGCTTCTTCCTCGATTTTATTTCAGTATATTTCACTATTCACCATAGTCCTGAATGCGTTCTGAAATATCACTTTTTTGGTTACACAGGAACAGTGTTCAAACAGTGCCTTGTGAGAAAAGAGGTATAACTCCCTGAGTGGAATGCATATAACACAAAGTAGTTTCTCAGAAAGCTTCTATCCAGTTTTTATCTGAAGATGTCTCCTCTTTCACCGTAGGCCTGAATGTGCTCCCAAATATCCCTTCACGGATCTGTGTATCACGGAGTTTCCAATCTGTGTAATAGAATTAAAGTTTTAACTATGCAAGACGAATAATTATATCTAACACAAAGCAGTTTCACAGAAATCTCCTTTCCAGTTTTTGTGTGAGGATATTTCCTTTTTCACCATAGCCTTCCCTATATTCCCGAATATCTGTTTCATCGCTTTTTCTCCAAAAGAGATTCTGCAATCCTCTAGGAAAGAAAGGTATATTTCTGTGAGTGGAATGCACACGTCACCAAGCAGCTCCTCAGAAAGATTCTCTCCAGTTTCTATCTCAAGACGTTTCCTTTCTCACCGTAAGCCTCAAAGCCCTCCAGAATATCCCTTCGCAGATTAAAGAAAAACTGTGTTATGATACAGCTGAATGAAAAGAGAAGCTTAACTGTGTGAGTGAAATTCACGTGACACAGAGCAGTTTCAAAGCACGCTTCCTTCTGGTTTCCCTCTGAGGTTATTACTTTTTCAGGATTTTCTAAAGAGCGTTTACAAATGTCCTTTCTCAGATTCCACAGAAACAGTAATTTCAAACTGCTCAATCCAAAGAATGATTTAACACTATGAGATGAATACAAGCATCAGAAAAGATTTACGCAGAAAGATTCTGATTTTCGTTGGAAGACATTTCCTTGCCTCAGACAGGCGTCCAGTTGCCACTTACTATCCCTTTGCAGAACCTTCAAAGACCGGAAATGTAGAGTAAGCTTTAACCCTGTGAAAAGAATGGACATGCCAGTGAGCAGTTTCTTCGAGTGCTTCTTTCTATTTTTAATTGGACGATGTTTCACTTTGCCATAGTCTTCAATGTGCTCCGAATATCACTCTTTTGGTTTTACAGGAACAGTGTTCAAACTGTGCCTTATGAGAAGAAAGTTACAACTCCCTGAGTGGAATGCACACATTACAAAGCAGTTTCTCAGAAAGCTTCTCTCCAGTTTTTATCTGACTATATTTACTATTTCACCCTAGGCCCGAATGTGATCCCAAATATCCCTTCGCAGATCCATCCACAAGGGAGTTTCCAAGCTGCTTAATGTAAAGAAAGCTTCATCTATGTGTGTTGAATAAACATTGCAAAAAGCAGTCTCACAAAAGCTCCTTTCAAGTTTTTATTTGAAGATATTTCCTTTTTCACCATACTCCAGAATTAGATCCCGAAGGTCCCTTCATGGAGCCGTCTGGGAAAATTTCCAAGCTGCGTAATGTAAAGAAAGCTTTATCTATGTGAGATGATTACACATATCAGATAGTAGTTTCCTAGAACACTTCTTTCCATTTTTTGTCTGAGGCTATTTCCCTTTCCACCATCAGCATCAACATGCTCCCGAATATCACTTGGTGCCTGTTTCTCCAAAAAGGTTTCCTCGACACTGTATGAGAAGAGAGGTATAACACTGTGAGTGGAATGCACACGTCACAAAGCCGTTCTTCATAAAGCTTCTCTGCAGTTTCGGTCTCAACATATTTCCTTTTTCACCATAAGGCTCAAAGTGCTCCAAAATATCCCATCATATGCTAAACATACGGAGGGCCAGAAAACTGCTCAATGAAAAGAGAGGCTCATCTGAGTGAGAGAAATTAAGACAACACAGAGCAGTTTCACAGAAAGTTTCCTTCTGGATTTTTCCTGAGGATATTTCTTTCTCCATCTTCTAAGGATCGTTCCCAAATGTCCTTCCTCAGATTCCAGAAAAACAGTGATTTCAAGCTGCTCAATCCAAAGAATGGTTTAACTCTATGAGATGAATACACACTTCACAAAGCAGTTGCTGAGAACGTTTCTCTGCAGGTTTCATCGGAAGACGTTTCCTCGCTAACAACAAGCCTCCGGGTGTCACTAAATATCCCTTCACAGATTCTTCTAAGACAGAGTTTCGAAACTGGGCAACATAAAGTAAGCATTAACACTGTGAAATGAATGCACATATCAGATAGAAGATTCTTGGAACGCTTCTTCCTCGATTTTATTTCAGTATATTTCACTATTCATCATAGTCCTCAATGCGAACTGAAATATCACACTTTCAGTTTCACAGGAACAGTGTTCAAACACTGGGTTGTGAGAAAAGAGGTATAACTCCCTGAGTGGAATGCATACATCACAAAGTAGTTACTCAGCAAGCTTCTATCCAGTTTTTATATGAAGATATCTCCTCTTTAACTGTAGGGCTGAATGTGTTCATGAATGTCCCTTTGTGGAACCGTGCACGATGGAATTTCCAAACTGCGTAATGTAAGAAAAGCTTTAACTATGCGAGATAAAAAAAATATATCTACCACAAAGGAGTTTCACAGAGATATTCTTTCCATTTTTTTTCCGAGGATATTTCCTTTTTCTCCATACCCGTCCCTATACTTCTATTATCTCTTGGTAGCTTTTTCTCCAAAAGGCATTCCGGAATCCTCTATGAGAAGAAAGGTATATTTCTGTGAGTGGAACACACATGTCACAAAGCAGCTCCTCTAAAAGCTTCTCTCCACTTTCTATCTAAAGATGTTTCCTTTCTCACCGTAAGACTCAAAGGGCTCCTGAATATCTCTTTGCAGACTAAACAAAAACAGTGTTATGATACTGTTCTATGAAAAGAGAAGCTTATCTGTGTGAGCAGAATCCACTAGACACAGAGCAGTTTCACAGAAAGCTTCCTTCTCGTTTCTCTCTGAGGTTATTTCTTTTTCAGGATATTCTAAAGAGCGTTTCCAAATTTCCTTTCTCAGATTCCACAGAAACAGTGATTTCAAACTGCTCAATCTAAAGAATCATTTAACTCTATGTGATGAATACAAACATTACAAAAGAGTTGCACAGAATGATTCTCTCCGATTTTTGATTGAAGACATTTCCTTGCTCGACATAGGCCTCCGGTTGCCACTTACTATCCCTTCTCAGCAACCTGAAAGACTGACTTTCAAACTGGAAAATGTAGAGGAAGCTTTAACTTTGTGAAAAGAATGGACCTGTCAGAGAACAGTTTCTTCGAGTGCTTAATTCTATTTTTTATTCAACAACATTTCATATTTTCCCATAGTCTTCAATGTGCTCTGAATATCACTCTTTTGGTTTTACAGGGACAGTGTTCAAACTGTACCTTATGAGAAGAAACTCCATGAGTGGAATGCACACATCACCAAGCAGTTTCTCAGAAAGCTTCTCTCCAGTTTTTATGTGACTATATTTCCTATTTCACCATATGCCCGAATGTTATCCCAAATATCCCCTCGAGGATGCATTCACGAGGGAGTTTCCAAGTTGTGTAATGTAAAGAAAGCTTCATATATGTGAGATGAAGAAACATAACAAAAAGCAGATTCACTGAAACCTTCTTTCCAGTTTTTATCTGAAGATATTTTCTTTTTCACCGTAGTCCAGAATGTGCTCCCGAAGGTCCCTTTGTGGATCCGTCCATGACAGTTTCCAAGCTGCGTAATGCAAAGAAAGCTTTATCTATGTGAGAAGATTACACATATCACAGAATAGTTTCCTAGAACTTTTCTTTCCAGTTTTTGTCTGAGGGTGTTTCCCTTTTCACCATCAGCATCAACATGCTCCCAAATATCACTTGGTACCTGTTTCTCCAAAAGGGTTTACCCGTCACTGTATGAGAAGAGAGGTATAACACTGTAAGTGGAATGCAGACATAACAAAGCAGTTCCTCGGAAAGCTTCTCTCCAGTTTCTGTCTGAACATATTTCCTTTTTCACTGTAAGCCTCACAGTGCTCCCAAGTATCCCATCACACCCTAAACATACACATGGTTGGAAAATTGCTCAATGAAATGAGAGGCTTAACTGAGTGAGAGGAATTAAGACAACACAGAGCAGTTTCACAGAAAGCTTCCTACTGGATTTTCCTGAGGATATTTCTGTCTCCATATTCTAAGGATCGTTCCCAAATATACTTCCTCAGATTCCACAAAAACAGTGATTTCAAGCGTTTCAATCAACACAACGGTTTAACTGTATGATACAAATACACAGATTGCAAAGCAGTTGCTCAGAATGTTTCTCTGCAGGTTTCAAAGAAGACATTTCCTCACTAACCACAAGCCTCCAGGCATCACTAAATATCCCTTCACAGATTCTTCAGAGACAGAGTTTTGAAACTGGGCAACAAAGAGTAATCACTAACGCTGTGAAGTGAATGCATACATCTGAGAGTAGATTCTTGAAACGCTTCTTCCTCTATTTCATTTCAGTATATTTCACTATTCGCCATAGTCCACAATGCGTTCCGAATTATCTCTTTTTCGGTTTCACAAGAGTAGTGTTCAAACGCTGCCTTGTGAGAAAAGAGATATAACTCCCTGAGTGGAATGCATACATCACAAAGTATTTTCTCAGAAAGCTTCTATGCAGTTTTGTCTGAAGATTTCTCCTCTTTCACCTTCGGCCTCAATGTGCTCCCTAATGTCCCTTCGTGAATCCGTGCATGACGGAGTTTTCAAACTGTGTAATAAAAGAAAAGTTTAACTATGCAAGACGAATAAATATAGCTAACACAAAGCAGGTTCACAGAAATATTCTTTCCAGTTTTTGTCTGAGGATATTTCCTTTTTCACCATAGCCCTCCCTACACTCACGAATGTCTTTTGTTAGCTCTTTCTCCAAAAGGGATTCCGGAATCCTCTAGGAGAAGAAAGGTATGTTTCAGTGAGTGGAATGCACACCTCACAAAGCAGCTCCTCAGAAAGCTTCTCTCCGGTTTCTATTTGAAGACATTTCCTTTCTCATCGTAAGCCTCAACGTGCTCCGGAATATCCCCTCACAGACTAAACAAAAACAGTGTTATGATACAGCTCAATGAAAAGAGATGCTTAACTAAGTGAGCAGAATACACATGATACAGAGCAGTTTCACAGAAAGCTTCCTTCTGGTTTCTCTCTGAGGTTATTTCTTTTTCAGGATATTCTAAAGACTGTTTTCAAATGTTCTTTCTCAGATTCCACAGAAACAGTGATTTCAAACTGCTCAATCCAAAGAATGATTTAACTGTGTGAGATGAATACAAACATCACAAAATGGTTGCGCAGAAAAATTCTCTCCGATTTTTGAGGGAAGACATTTCCTTGCTCGACATAGGCCTCTGGTTGCCAACTACTATTCCTTCACAGAAACCTCAAAGACGGTCTTTGAAACTGGGAAATGTAGAGGAAGCTTTAACCCTGTGAAAAGAAAGGACATGTCAAAGAGCAGTTTCTTCGAGTGCTTCTTTCTGTTTTATTAGGATGACGTTTCACTTTTTGCCATAGTCTTGAATGTGCTCCGAATATCACCCTTTTGGTTTTACAGGAACAGTGTTCAAACTGTGCCTTATGACAAGAATGTTATAACCCCGTGAGTGGAATGCACACATCACTAAGCAGTTTCTCAGAATGTTTCTCTCCAATTTTTTATCTGACTATATTTCCTATTTCACCATAGGCCCGATAGTGATCCCAAATATCCCTTCACGGATCCATCCTCTAGAGATGTTTCCAAGCTGCGTAATGTAACGAAAGCATAATCTATGTGACATAAATAAACATAACAAAAAGCAGATTCACAAAATCTTCTTTCCATTTTTTATCTGAAGATATTTCCTTTTTCACCAGAGTCCAGAAGGTGCTCCCGAAGGTCCCTTCGTGGATCCATCCATGACAGTTTCCAAGCTGTGTAATGTAAAGAAAGCTTTATTTATGTGAGATGATTACACATATCACAGAGTAGTTTCCTACAAAGCTTCTTTCCAGGTTTTGTCTGAGGCTATTTCCCTTTTCATCATTGACATCAACATGCTCCTGAATATCACTTGGTACCTGGTTTTCCAAAAGGGTTTTCCCGACGCTGTATGAGAAGAGAGGTATAACACTGTTACTGGAATGCACACGTCACAAAGCAGTTCCTCGGAAAGCTTCTCTCCAGTTACCATCTGAACATATTTCCTTTTTCACCGTAAGCCTCAAAGGGCTCCAGAATATTCCTTCAAATGATAAACATACACAGGGTTAGAAAACTGCTTAATTAAAAGATAGGCTTAATTGAGCGAGAGGAATTAAGATGACACAGCGCAGTTTCACAGAAAGCTTAGTTCTGGATTTTACCTCAGGATGTTTCGTTCCCCATATTCTAAGGATTGTTCCAAAATGTCCTTCCTTAGATTTCACAGAAAACAGTGACTTCAAGCTCTTCAATCCAAAGAATGGTTTAACTCTAGGAGACGAATACACACATCACAAAGCAGTTGCTCAGAACGTTTCTCTGCGGGTTTCATTGGAAGCCGTTTCCTCACTCAGAACAGGCCTCCAGGCATCACAAAATATCCCTTCACAGATTCTTCAAAGACAGAGTTTCGAAACTGGGTAACATAGAGTAAGCATTAACTCTGTGAAGTCAATGCACATATCAGAGAGCAGATTCTTGGAATGGTTCTTTCTCGATTTTATTTCAGTATATTTCACTGTTCACCATAGTCCTCAATGAGTTCCGAAACATCACTTTTTCAATTTCACAGGAAAAGTGTTCAAACACTGCCTTGTGAGAAAAGAGGTATAACGCCCTGAGTGGAATACATATATCACGAAGTAGTTTCTCAGAAAGCTTCTATCCAGTTTTTATCTGAAGATATCTCCTCTTTCACCATAGGCCTGAATGTGCTCCCGAATGTCGGCTCGCAGATCTGTGCATGACGGTGTTTCCAAACTGTGTAATATAATTAAAGTTTTAACTATGCGAGAGGAATAAATATATCTAACACAAAGCCGTTTCACAGAAATATTCTTTCCAGTTTTTGTCTGAGGATATTTCCTTTTTCACCATAGTAGTCGCTATACTTCGGAATATTTCTTGGTAGCTTTTTCTCCAAAAGGGATTCCGGAATCCTCTAGGAGAAGAATGATACATTTCTGTGAGTGGAATGCACACGTCACAAAGCAGGTTTTCAAAAAGCTTCTCTTCAGTCTCTATCTGAAGACGTTTCCTTTCTCACCGTAAGCCTCAAAGTGCTCCCGAATATCCCATTACATACTAAACAAACACAGGGCTAGAAAACTGTTCAATGAAAAGTGAGGCTTATCTGAGTGAGACGAATTAAGATGACACAGAGCATTTTCACAGAAACTTTCCTTCTGGATTTTACCTGAGGATATTTCTTTCTTCATAGGCTTTTTTTTTTTTTTTTTTATACTTTAAGTTCTAGGGTACATGTGCATAACGTGCAGGTTTGTTACATATGTATACTTATGCCATGTTGGTGTGCTGCAACCATCAACTCGTCAGCACCCATCAATTCATCATTTATATCATGTATAACTCCCCAGTGCAATCCCTCCCTCCTCCCACCTCCCAAAGATAGGCCCCAGTGTGTGATGTTCCCTTTCCCGAGTCCAAGTGATCTCATTGTTCAGTTCCCACCTATGAGTGAGAACATGCGGTGTTTGGTTTTCTGTTCTTGTGATAGTTTGCTAAAAATGATGGTTTCCAGCTGCATCCATCTCCCTACAAAGGATGCAAACTCATCCTTTTTTATGGCTGCATAGTATTCCATGGTGTATATGTGCCACATTTTCTTAATCCAGTCTGTCACAGATGGACATTTGGGTTGATTCCAAGTCTTTGCTATGGTGAATAGTGCCGCAATAAACATACGTGTGCATGTGTCTTTGTAGTAGAATAATTTATAATCCTTTGGGTATATACCCAGTAGTGGGATGGCTGGGTCATATGGTACATCTAGTTCTAGATCCTTGAGGAATTGCCATACTGTTTACCATAATGGTTGAACTAGTTTACAATCCCACCAACAGTGTAAAAGTGTTCCTATTTGTCCACATCCTCTCCAACACCTGTTGCTTCCTGACTTCCTAATGATTGCCATTCTAACTGGTGTGAGATGGTATCTCATTGTGGTTTTGATTTGCATTTCTCTGATGGCGAGTGATGATGAGCATTTTTTCATGTGTCTGTTGGCTGTATGAATGTCTTCTTTTGAGAAATGTCTGTTCATATCCTTTCCCCACTTTCTGATGGGGTTGTTTGTTTTTATCTTGTATATTTGTTTGAGTTCTTTGTAGATTCTGGATATTAGCCCTTTGTCAGATGAGTAGATTGTAAAAATTTTTTCCCATTCTGTAGGTTGCCTGTTCACTTTGACGGTAGTTTCTTTTGCTGTGCAGAAGCTCTTTAGTTTAATTAGATCCCATTTGTCAATTTTGGCTTTTGCAGCCATTGCTTTTGGTGTTTTAGACATGAAATCCTTGCCCATGCCTATGTCCTGAATGGTACTACCTAGATTTTCTTCTAGGGTTTTTATGGTATTAGGTCTAACATTTAAGTCTCTAATCCATCTTGAATTAATCTTCCTATAAGGGGTAAGGAAAGGATCCAGTTTCAGCTTTCTACTTATGGCTAGCCAATTTTCCCAGCACCATTTATTGAATAGGGAATCCTTCCCCATTTCTTGTTTCTCTCAGGTTTCTCAAAGATCAGATGGCTGTAGCTGTGTGGTATTATTTCTGAGGACTCTGTTCTGTTCCATTGGTCTATATCTCTGTTTTGGTACCAGTACCATGTTGTTTTGGTTACTGTAGCTTTCCGAGAAACTTCTTTGTGATATGTGAATTCCTCTCACAGAGTTACACCACTCTTTCATGGAGGTGTTTGCCAACAGTTCTTGTGTAATCTGATAAGGTGTATTTTTTGTCACTTTGAGGCATATGGTGACAAAGGAAATAACCTCAAATAAAAACTAGGAAGAAGCTTTCAGAGAAACTGATTTGTGATATGTGAATTCATCTCACAGAGTTACACCATTCTTCTCACTGAGCAGTTTGCTAACACTGTTATTGCAGAATCTGCAATTTCATCTTTGGCAGCACATTGAGGACTGTGATGGAAAAGGAAATATCCTCAGATAAAAGCTAGAAAGAAGATTTCTGAGTAATTGTTTGTGGTGTGTGAATTTATCATAAAGAGTTACACTACACTATCATGGAACAGTTGTTAGCACTGTTTTTGTGGAATCTGAGAAGAGATATATTGGATCACTTTGAAGACTATGGAAAAAAAGGAAATATCCTCATCTAAAAACTAGATAGAAGCTGTATGGGAAATTTCTTTGTGATGAGTGAATTCATCTCACAGAGTTACACCTTTCTTTACTTTGTGCAGTTTGCTAACACTGTTTTCATGGAATCTGCCATTTGATATTCTGAGGGCAATGAGTCCTACATTGAACAATGAAATATCCTCAGATAAAGAGTGGAGAGAAGCCTCCTGAGAAACTGATTTGTGATGTGTGAATTCATCTCACAGAGTTACACTACTCTTTCATGGAGCAGTTTGCTAGCACTGTTTTTGTGGAATCTGAGAAGGGGTATTTTTGATTGCTTTGAAACCTATGGTGACAAAGGAAATATCCTCAGATAAAATCCAGAAACAGGCTTTCTGAGAAACTGGTTTATGATGAGTGAATTCATCTCCCAGAGCTACACCATTGTTTTCATTGAGAAGTTTCCAAACAATATTTTCACGGAATCTGCAATGAAATATACGGGAGGGCATTGAGGCCTGTGTTTAAAAAGAAAATATCCTCAGATAAAAACAAGAAAGAAGCTTTCTGAGAAGCTGCTTTGTGATGTATGAATTCTTCACAGACTTACACCACTCTTTCATGGAGCCATTTGCTAACACTTCTTGTGGAATCTGAGAAGTTTTATTTTACGTCGATTTGAAGCCTATGGTGACAAAGGAAATATCCTCAGATAAAAACTAGAAATCAGCTTTCAGAGAAACCGATTTGTTATGTGTGAATTCATCTCACAGTGTTACACTCTTCTTCTCATTGAGCAGTTTGCTAACACTGTTTTTGCAGAATCTGCAATGTGGTATTCAGCAGCACATTGAGGTCGGTGGTGAAAAAGGAAATATCCTCTGATAAAAACTAGAAAGACGGTTTCTGAGAAACTGCTTTGTGACCTGTGAATTCATCTCACAGAGTTACAACTTTCTTTTCATGAAGCAGTTTACCAACACTGTTTTCATGGAATCTGCAATGGGATATTGCGAACACATTGACTGCTATGATGAAAAAGGAAATATACTCAGAATAATACTGGAGACAAGCCTTCAATGTAACTGCTTTGTGATGTTTGAATTTGTCCCACACACAGTTACACCAATCTTTCCTGGAGAAATTTGCTACCTCTGATTTTGTGGAATCTGAAATATGATATTCCGAGGGTATTGAATCATATGGTGAAAAAGGAAATATCCTCAGAAAAAAAAAAAACCTTGAGAGAAGTCTACAGAGAAACTGCTTTGGATATGTGAATTCATGTCACAGAGTTACACCTTTCTTTTCATGGAGCAGTTTGATAACACTGTTTCTGCATCATCTGAGACGGTATAATTTGGATTGCTTTGAAGCCTATTGTGACAAAGGAAATATCCTCAGATAAAAACTAGAAAGAAGCTTTCTGAGAATCTGCTATGGGATGTGTGAATTCATCACACAGAGTTACACTACTCTTTCATGGAGCAGTTTGCTAGCACAGTTTTTGTGGAATCTGAGAAGGGATATATTAGATCACTTTGAAGCCTATGGTAACAAAGAAAATATCCTCAGATAAAATTGGAAAGAAGCTGTATTAGAAACTGCTTTGTGATGAGTGAATTCAACTCACAGAGATACATCATTCTTTACATTGAGCAGTTTGCTAACACTGTTTTCGTTGAATCTTACATGAGATATTCCAAGGTCCTTGAGTCCTATGTTGAAAAATGAAATATCCTCAAAGAGTGGAGAGAAGCTACCTGAGAAACTGCTTTGTGATATGTGAATTCATCTCACAGAATTACACTACTCTTTCATGTAGCAGTTTGCTAGCACTGTTTTGTAGAATCTGAGAAGGGATATTTTTGATAGCTTTGAAACCTATGTTGACAAAGGAAATAACCTCAGAGAAAAACCAGAAAGAAGCTTTCTGAGAAACTCCCTTGTGACACTATTTTTGTGGATTCTGAGAAGAGATATATTGAATCGCTTTGAAGCCTATGATAACAAAGGAAATCTCTTCAGATAAAAACTAGTAAGAAGCTGTATTAGAAACTGCTGTGTGATGAGCGAATTCATCTCACTCAGATACACCTTTCTTTACATGGAGCAGTTTGCTAACACTGTTTTCGTGGAATATGCCATCACATATTCTGAGGGCCTTGAGTCCTACATGGAAAATGAAATATCCTCAGAAAAAGAGTGGAGAGAAGCTACCTGAGAAACTGCTTTGTGATGTGTGAATTCATCTCACAGAATTACACTATTCTTTCATGGAGCAGTTTGCAAGCACTGTTTTTGTGGAATCTGAGAGTGAGTATTTTTGATAGCTTTGAAACCTATGGTGACAAAGGAAATATCCTCAGAAAAAAACTAGAAAGAAATTTTCTGAGAAACTGCTTTGTGATGTGTGAATTCATCTCACAGAGTTACACCACCCTTTCATGGAGGAGTTTGCTGAGAAACTGCTTTGAGATGTTTGACTTCATCTCACAGGAGTACACCACTGTTTTCCTTGAGAAGTTTCCTAACTATGTTTTCACGGAATCTGCAATGAAATATATGTGAGCACATTGAGGACTGTGTTTAAAACGGAAATAATCTCAGATAAAAACAAGAAAGAAGCCTTCTGAGAAACTGCTTTGTTATGTGTGAGTTCTTCCCACAGAGTTACAACACTCTTTCATGGATCCGTTTGCTGGAACTTCTTGTGTAATCTGAGAAGGAGTATTTTTGTTTGCTTTGAAGCCTATGGTGACAAAGTAAATATCCTCAAATAAAAGCTATAAAGAAGCTTACAGAGAAACTGATTTGTGATGTGTAACTTCATCTCACAGAGTTACACCATTCTTCTCGTTGAGCAGTTTGCTAACACCATTTTTGCAGAATCTGCAATGTGATATTCAGCAGCACATTGAGGCCTGTGGTGAAAAAGGAAATATCCTCAGATAAATACTAGAAAGAAGGTTTCTGAGAACCTGCTTTGTGATGTGTGAATTCTTCTCACAGAGTTACACCTTTCTATTCATGGGACTGTTTACTAACACTGTTTTCGTGGAATCTACAATGGGATATTGCGAGCGCATTGACAGCTATGGTGAAAAAGGAAATATCCTCAGAAAAATACTTAAGACAATCCTTCAGAGAAACTGCTTTGTGATGTGTGAATTCATCTCACACAATTACATCAATATTTCCTGGAGTAGTTTGCTAACTCTAATTTCGTGGAATCTGCAATATGATATTCTGAGGGTATTGAGTCCTATGGTGAAAAAGGAAATATCCTCAGAAAAAAATGGAGAGAAGTCTTCTGAGAAACTGTTTTGTGATGTGTGAATTCATGTCACAGAGTTATACCTTTCTTTTCATGGAGAAGTTTGTTAATACTGTTTCTGCGTCAACTCAGAAGGGATACTTGAATCGCTTTGAAGCATATGGTGACAAAGGAAACATCCTCAGATAAGAACTAGAAAGAAGCTTTCTGGGAATCTTCTTTGTGATATGTGAATTCATCACACAGAGTTACACTACTCTTTCATGGAACAGTTTCCTAGCACTGTTATAGTGGAATCTGGGAAGGGATATATTGGATTGCTCTGAACCCTATGGTAACAAAGGAAATATCCTCAGATAAAAACTAGAAAGAAGCTGTATGACAAACTGCTTTGTGATGAGTCAGTTCAACTCACAGAGATACACATTTCTGTACATTGAGAAGTTTGCTAAGACTGTTTTCATGCAATCTGCTGTGGGACATTCCGAGGGCCTTGAGTCCTACGTTGAAAAATGAAATATCCTCAGACAAAGAGTGGAGAGAAGCCTCCTGAGAAACTGTTTTGTGATGTGCAAATTCATCTCACAAAGTTACACTGTTCTTTCATTGAGCAGTTTGTTAATACTGTTTTCTTGGAATCTGCAATGGGATATTTTGGAGCGCATTGAGTCCTAAGGTGAAAAACTAAATATCCTCTTATAAAAACTAGAAAGAAGCTTTTTGAGAAACTGCTTTGTGATGTGTGAATTCATCTCACAGTGTAACAACATTCTTTCATGTAGTTGTTTGCTAGCACTCTTTTTGTGGAATCTGAGAAGGGATACTTTGGATTGCTTTGAAGCCTATGGTGACAAAGGAAATATCCTCAGATAAAAACTAGATAGAAGCTTTCTGAGAAACTGCTTTGTTACGTGTGAATTCATTTCACAGAGTTACACCACTCTTTCAGGGAGGAGTTTGCTAGCATTGTTTTTGTGGAGTCTCAGAAGTGATATTTGGACAGCATTGAATCCCAGGATGAAAAATAAAATATCCTCAGATAAAAACTGGAGAGAAGCATTCTGAGAAACTGCTTTGGGATGTGTGAATTCATTTCAGAGTGCTGCAACACTGTTTTCATTGAGAAATTTACTAACAATATTATTGCTGAATCTGCAATGAGATATAAAGGAGCACATTGAGGCCTGTGTTTAAAAAGGAAATATACTCAGCTAAAAACAATAAAGAAGCTTTCTGAGAAACTGCTTTGTGATGTGTGAATTCTTCTTACAGAGTTACACCACTCTTTCATGGAGTCATTTGCTAGCACTTTTTGTGGCATCTGAGAAGGTGTACTTTTTTATCACTTTGAAACCTATGTGACAAAGGAAATATCCTCAAATAAAAAGTAGAAAGAAGGTTTCAGAGAAATTGATTTGTGATGTTTGAATTAATCTCACAGAGTTACACCATTGTTCTCATTCAGCAGTTTGCTAACACTGTTTTCACAGAATCTGCAATGTGGTATTCAGTGCCACGTTGAGGCCTCTGGTGAAAAAGAAAATATCCTCAGATAAAAGCTAGCATGAAGCTTTATGAGAAAGTTCTTTCTGATGTGTGAATTCATCTCATGGAGTTACAGCTTTCTTTTCTTGGATCGGTTTGCTAACACTGTTTTTGTGGACTCTGCAAAGGGATCTATGACAGTGCATTGAGGCCGATGGTGGTAAAGGAAATATCCTCAGATAAAAACTAGAAAGAAGATTTCTGAGCAACTGCTTTGTGATGTGTGAATTCATCTCACACTGTTCTTTTCATTGAGCAGTTTGCTAACACTGTTTTCTTGAAATCTGCAATGGGATATTTTGGAGTGCATTGAAACTTAAGGTGACATGAAAAATATCATCATAGAAAAAGTAGAAAGAAGCTTTGTGAGAAACCACTTTGTGATGTGTTAATTCATCTCACAGAGTTACATGTTTATTTTCATTGAGCAGTTTGATAACACTGTTTTCCTGTTATCTGCAGTAGGATAAATGGGAGTGCATTGAAGCCTATGGTGATGAAGGAACTATCCTTAGATATTAACCAAAAGAAGCTTTCTGAGAAATTGCTTGGAGTTGTGTGAATTCATCTCACAGAGTAAGACTGTTGTTTTCAATGAGCAGTTTGCTAACACTTTTTTCTTGGAATCTGCAGCGGGATAATTCGGAGTGCAATGAAGCTTATGGAGACAAAGGAAATATAATCAGACAAAAAACAAAGCGAAGCTTTCTGAGAAACTGCTTTATGATGTGTGAATTCATCTCACAGAGATACATGCTTCTTTTCATTGCGCAGTTTGCTAACACTGTTTTTGTGGAATCTGAAAGGGGATATTTAGGAGTGCATTGAAATTTAAGGTGAGAAAGGAAATACCCTCATATAACAACTAGAAAGAAGCTTTCTGAGAAACAGTGTTGTGATTTGTGAATTCATCTCACTGAGTTACATGATTGTTTTTATGGAGCGGTTTGGTAGCACTGTGAGGGAATCTGAGAGGGGATACTTTCGATCACATTGATGCCTACGGTGACAACAGAAATATCTTCTGATAAAACTGGAAAGAAGCATTCTACTTTTGTTTGTTTTTCACAAACAAAAAAATGTGTTTGTGATGTGTGAATTCATCTCGCAGAGTTACAGCTTTCTTTTCTTGGAGCAGTTTTCTAACCCTGTTTTCATTGAATCTGCAAAGGGATGATTGGGAGTGCATTGAGGCCTATGATGAAAAAGGTATAAAACAAGATAAAAACAAGAAAGACACTTTCTGAGAAATTGCTTTGTGATGTGTCAATTCATCCCACAGCGTTACACAGTTCTTTTCATAGAAGAGTTTGCTAACACCATTTTCGTGGAATCTGCAATAGTATATTTTGGAGCGTATTGAAGCTTATGGTAACAAAGGAAATATCCTCAGACAAAAACTCGAAAGAAGCTTTCAGAGAAACTTTCTTGTGATTTGTGAATTCATCTCATGGAGTTATGTAATTCTTTCTATGGAGCAGTTTGGTAGCATTGTTTTTGGGGAATCTGAGAAGGGATATTTTAGATCACTTTGAAGCCTATGGTGACAAAGGAAATATCCTCAGATAAAAACTAGAAAGAAGTTTTCTGAAAAATTTATTTGTGGTGTGTGAATTCATCTAACAGAGTTATAGCTTTCTTTTCTTGGAGTTGTTTGCTAATACTGTTTTTGTGGAATCTGCAAAGAGATATTTGGGAGTACATTGAGGCCTATCTTGGAAAAGGAAATATCCACATATAAAAATAGAAAGAAACTTTCTGAGAAACTGCTTTGTGATATGAGAATTCATCAAACAGAGTCACACCATTCTTTTAATTGAGTAATTTGTTAAAATTGCTTTCATGGAATCTGCAATGAAATATTTCGGAGTGCATTGAAGCCTACAGTGACAAAGGAAATATCCTCAGGCAAAATCTGGAAAGAAGCCTTCTGAGAAATTGTGATTTCTGAATTCATCTCACAGAGTTACATGATTCTTTTCATAGAGCAGATTTTTAGCACTGTGTTTGTGGAATCTGAGAAGTAATATTTTGGATTGCATTGAAGCCTATGGTGACAAGGGAAATATCCTCAGAGAAAAATTAGAAAGAAGTTTTCTGAGAAAGATCTTTGTGAGGTATGAATTCATCTCACAGAGTTACAGCTACCTTTTCATGAAGCAGTTTAATAACACTATTTTCGTGTAAACTGCAAAGGTATATTCGGGAGCGCATTGAGGCCTATCTTGAAAAAGAAAATATCGACAGAGAACTGCTAGAAGGAAGCTTTCTGAGAAACTGCTTTGTGATGTGTCAATTCATCTCACAGAGTTACACCATTCTTTTCATTGAGTAGTTTGCTAACTAACACTGTTTTCGTTGAATCTACAATGAAATATTTCAGAGCACATTGAACTTTAAGGTGACAAAGGAAATATCCTCAGGCAAAAACTAGAAAGAAGCTTTCAGAGAAACTGCTTTGTGATTTGTGAATTAATCTCACAGAGTTGCACAACTCTTTTCATGGATCAGTTTTTAAGCACCGTTTTGGGGGAATCTGAGAAGTGATATTTTGGATCACATTGAAGCCTATGGTGACAAAGGAAATATCCTCAGATAAAAACTAGAAAGAAGCTTGCTGAGAAAGTTCTCTGTAATGTATAAATTCATCCCACAGAGTTGTAGCTAACTTTTCATGCAACAGTTTGCTAACACTGTTTTAGTGGAATCTAAAGGGATATCTGGAGTGCATTGAGGCCTATCTTGAAAAATGAAGTATCCACAGAATAAAACTAAAAAGAAGCTTTCTGAGAAACTGCTTTGTGATGTGAGAATTCATCAAACAGAGTCACACCATTCTTTTAATTGAGTAATTTGTTAAAATTGCTTTCGTGGAATCTGCAATGAAATATTTCGGAGTGCATTGAAGCTTACGGTGACAAAGGAAATATCCTCAGGCAAAATCTGGAAAGAAGCCTTCTGAGAAATTGTGATTTCTGAATTCATCTCACAGAGTTACATGATTCTTTTCATGGAGCAGATTTTTAGCACTGTGTTTGTGGAATCTGAGAAGTGACATTTTGGATTGCATTGAAGCTTATGGTGACAAAGGAAATATTCTCAGACAAAAATTAGAAAGAAGCTTTCTGAGAAAGATCTTTGTGATGTATGAATTCATCTCACAGAGTTACAGCTACCTTTTCATGGAGCAGTTTAATAACATTATTTTCATATAAACTGCAAACGTATATTCGGGAGCGCATTGAGACCTATCTTGAAAAAGGAAATATCCACAGAGAATTGCTAGAAAGAAGCTTTCTGAGAAACTGCTTTGTGATGTGTGAATTCATCTCACAGAGTTGCACCATTCTTTTCATTGAGTAGTTTGCTAACTAACACTGTCTTCGTTGAATCTGCAATGAAATATTTCAGAGCACATTGAACTTTAAGGTGACAAAGGAAATATCCTCAGGCAAAAACTAGAAAGAAGCTTTCAGAGAAACTGCTTTGTGATTTGTGAATTAATCTCACAGAGTTGCACAACTCTTTTCATGGATCAGTTTTTAAGCACCGTTTTGGGGGAATCTGAGAAGTGATATTTTGGATCACATTGAAGCCTATGGTGACAAAGGAAATATCCTCAGATAAAAACTAGAAAGAAGCTTGCTGAGAAAGTTCTCTGTAATGTATAAATTCATCCCACAGAGTTGTAGCTAACTTTTCATGCAACAGTTTGCTAACACTGTTTTAGTGGAATCTAAAGGGATATCTGGAGTGCATTGAGGCCTATCTTGAAAAATGAAGTATCCACAGAATAAAACTAAAAAGAAGCTTTCTGAGAAACTGCTTTGTGATGTGTGAATTCATCCCACAGAGTTGCAGCTAACTTTTCATGCAACAGTTTGCTAACACTGTTTTAGTGGAATCTGCAAAGGGATATTTAGGAGTGCATTGAGGCCTATCTTGAAAAATGAAGTATCCACAGAATAAAGCTAAAAAGAAGCCTTCTGAGAAAGTGCTTTGTGACTGTGAATTCATGTCACAGAGTCACAGTGTTCTTTTCATTGAGTAGTTTGCAAACACTGTTTTCATGGAATCTGCCAAGGAATATATGGAAGCACATTGTGGTCAATGGTGAAAAAGGAAATTGCCTCAGACATTAACTAGAAAGAAGCTTTCTGAGAAACTGCTTTCTGATGTGTGAATTCGTCTCACAGAGTTACATGGTTCCTTTCAATGAGCAGTTTGCTAGCACTGCTAGCACTGCTTTCATGGAATCTACAAAGGGATATTTCAGATTGCATTGAAGCTTAAGGTGACAAAGGAAATAGCCTCATGTAAAAACTAGAAAGATGGTTTCTGAGAAAAAGCTTTTTGATGTGTGAGTTCATCTCACAGAGTTACATGATTTTCTTCCTGGAGCAGTTCGGTTGCACTGTTTTGGGGTAACCTGAGAAGGGATATTATGGATCTCATTGAAGACTGAGGTGACAATGGAAATATCCTCAGATAAAAACTAGAAAGAAGCATTCTGAGAAAGTTCTTTGTGATGTGTCAGTTCGTCTGACACAGATACACTGTGCTTTTCATTCATCAGTTTTTTTATCACTGTTTTCATGGAATCTGCAATAGAGTATTTGGGAGTGCATTGAAGCCTATGGTGACAAGGAAATATCCTCAGATAAAAACTAGAAAGAAGGTTGCTGAGAAAGTTCTCTGTGATGTGTAAATTCATCCCACAGAGTTACAGCTATCTTTTCATGCAACAGTTTGCTAACACTGTTTTCGAGGAATCGGCAAAGGGATTTATGGGAACGAGTTGAGGCCTAAGGTGAAAAAAGATATATCCTCAGATAAAATCTAGAAAAACTTTCTGAACAATGCTGTATGATATGTGAATTCACCTCACAGGGTTACATTGTTCTTTTTCATAGAGTAGTTGACTAAAACTGTTTTCTTGGAATCTGCAGTGGAATATTATGGAGTGTATTGAAACTTACGGTGACATAGTATATATCCTCATAGAAAAAATAGAAAGAAGATTTCTGAGAAACTGCTTTGTGGTGCGTTTATTATCTCAGAGAGTTATGAGATTTTTTTTATGTATCAGTTTGATAGCACTGTTTTTGGGGAATCTAAGATGGGATAATTTGGATCACATTGAAGATTATGGTGATAAAGGAATTATCCTCAGATACAAACTAGAAAGAAGCTTCCTGAGAAAGTTCTTTGTGATCTCTCTATTCATCTCACAGAGATAAACCGTTCTGTTCATTGAATAATTTGATAACACTGTTTTTGTGGAATCTGCAATAGGATATTTGGGAGGGTATTGAAGCCGATGGTGACAAAGGAAATATCCTCAGGAAAAAAAACAGAAAGAAGCTTTCTGATCAACTGCTTTGTGATGTGTAAATTTACCTCACAGAGTTATAGTGTTATTTTCATTGAGCAGTTTGCTAACATGTTTTCTTGGAATCTGCAATGGGATATTTCGGAGCAAGTTGAAACTTATGGTGACAAAGTAAATATCCTCAGAAAAAATCTAGAAAGAAGCATTCTGAGAAACAGTTTTGTGATTTGTGAATTATTTTCACTGAGTTACACGATTCTGTTCATGGATCAGTTTGATAGCACTGTTTTTGGAGTATCTGAGAAAGGATATTTTGTATCACATTGAAGCTTATGGTGACAAAGGAATTATCCTCAGATAAAAACTAGAAAGAAGCTTTCTGAGAAACTTCTTTATGATGCATGATTTCATCTCCCAATTTTACACCTTTCTTTTGATGGAAAAGTTTACTAACACTGATTTCGAGAAATCTGCAAAGGGGTATTTGGGAGCGTATTGAGACCTATACTGATAAAGGAAATACGCTCAGATATAAACTAGAAAGAAGCTTTAAGAGAAACTGCTTGGTGATTTTTGAATTCATCTCACAGAGTTACACTGTTCTATTGAGCAGTTTGCTAACACTGTTTTCTTGGAATCTGCAGTGGGATACTTCTAAACGCATGGAAGATTATGGTGAGAAAGGAAGTATCATCATATAAAAACTAGAAAGAAGCTTTCTGGGAAACTGCTTTTTGATGTATTATTCATCACCCAGCATTACATGATTCTTTTCATGGATTTATTTTGAAGCACTGTTTTTGGGTAATCTGAGAAGGGATATTTGGGATTGCATTGCAGTCTTAGGTGAAAAGGAAATATCCTCTGATAAAAACTACAAAGAAGCTTTCTGAGAAAGTTCTTTGTGATGTGCGAATTCATCTCCTAGAGTTACAACTTTTGATTCATGGAGCAGTTTGCTAACACTGTTTTTGTGGAATCTGCAAAGGGATATTTGGGAGCACATTGAGGCCTGTAGTGAAAAAGGAAATATCTTCATATAAAAACCAAAAAGATGCTTTCTGAAGAACCACTGTTTGATGTGTGAATACACCTCACAGGGTTACACTGTTATTTTCATTGATCAGTTTGCCTACGCTGTTTTCTTGGAATCTGCAATGGGATATTTCAGAGTGCATTGAGACTTATGGTGACAAAGGAAGTATCCTCAGAGAAAAAATAGAAAGCTTTTGGAGAAATCACTTTGAGTTGTGTTACTTCATCTCACAGAGATACATGATTCTTTTCATGGATCAGATTGATAGCATTGTTTTTCGTGAATCTGACAAGGGATATTTTGGATTGTATTGAAGCCAATAGTGGCAAAGGAAATATCCATAGAAAAAACTACAAAGAAGCTTTCTGAGAAAGTTCTTTGTGATGTGTGAATTCATCACAAAGAGTTACAGCTTTCTGTTCATGAAGCACTTTGCTAACACTGTTTTCGTGGAATCTGCAAAGGGATTTATGGGAACGAATTGAGGCCTATGGTGAAAAAGGATATAACCTCAGATAAAATCTAGAAAGAAACTTTCTGAACAATGCTCTATGATATATGATTCATCTCACAGGGTTACATTGTTCTTTTCATAGAGTAGTTGACTAAAACTGTTTTCTTGGAATCTGCAGTGGAATATTATGGAGTGTATTGAAACTTACGGTGACATAGTATATATCCTCATAGAAAAAATAGAAAGAAGATTTCTGAGAAACTGCTTTGTGGTGCGTTTATTATCTCAGAGAGTTATGAGATTTTTTTTATGTATCAGTTTGATAGCACTGTTTTTGGGGAATCTAAGATGGGATAATTTGGATCACATTGAAGATTATGGTGATAAAGGAATTATCCTCAGATACAAACTAGAAAGAAGCTTTCTGAGAAAGTTCTTGGTGATCTGTCAATTCATCTCACAGAGATAAACCGTTCTGTTCATTGAGTAATTTGATAACACTGTTTTTGTGGAATCTGCAATAGGATATTTGGGAGGGTATTGAAGCCGATGGTGACAAAGGAAATATCCTCAGGAAAAAAAACAGAAAGAAGCTTTCTGATCAACTGCTTTGTGATGTGTAAATTTACCTCACAGAGTTATAGTGTTATTTTCATTGAGCATGTTGCTGACATGTTTTCTTGGAATCTGCAATGGGATATTTCGGAGCAAGTTGAAACTTATGGTGACAAAGTAAATATCCTCAGAAAAAAATCTGGAAAGAAGCATTCTGAGAAACACCTTTGTGATTTGTGAATTCTTTTCACAGAGTTACACGATTCTGTTCATGGATCAGTTTGATAGCACTGTTTTTGGGTAATCTGAGAAGGGATATTTGGGAGCGCATTGAGGCCTACAGTGAAAAAGGAAATATCCTCAGATAAAAACTAGAAAGAAGTGAGGGGCGGAGCAAGATGGCCGAATAGGAACAGATCCAGTCTCCAACTCCCAGCGCGAGTGACACAGAAGACCGCTGATTTCTGCATTTTCAATTGAGGTACTGGGGTCATCTCTCTAGGGAGTGCTGGACAATTGGTGCTGGTCAGCTGCTGCAGCCTGACCAGCGTGAGATGAAGCAGGGCGAGGCATCGCCTCACCTGGAAGCGCAAGGGGGAAGGAAATCCGTTTTCCTAGCCAGGGGAACTGAGACACATAATACCTGGAAAATCGGGTAACTCCCACCCCAATACTGCGCTTTAAGGAAACAGGCACACCAGGAGAATATATCCCACACCTGGCCGGGAGGGTCCCACGACCACGGAGCCTCCCTCACTGCTAACACAGCCGTCTGCGGCGATCTATCCGCAAGGTAGCAGCGAGGCTGGGGGAGGGGCGCCCGCCATTGCTGAGGCTTAGGTAGGTAAACAAAGTCGCTGGGAAGCTCGAACTGGGTGGAGCTCACAGCAGCTCAAGGAAATCTGCCTGTCTCTGTAGACTCCACCTCTGGGGACAGCCCACAGCTGAGGTCCAATAGGGAAAGCAGCGGGGGCCGGTGCAGAGGCGAACAACTCTGTCTGACAGCTTTGGGGAGAGCTGTGGATCTCCCAACGCAGAAGTTGAGATCCGAGAACGGACAGACTGACTGCTCAGGTGGGTCCCTGACCCCTGAGTAGCCTAGCTGGGAGACATCGCCCACTAGGGGCAGTCTGACACCTCACACCTCACAGGGTGGAGTCAACCCTGACTGAAACTTCCAAAGGAAGAATCAGACAGGTACACTCGCTGTTCAGGAATATTCTATCTTCGGCAACCTCTGCTGCTGATACCCAGGCAAACAGGGTCTGGAGTGGACCTCAAGCAATCTCCAACAGACCAACAGACAGTCCTTCTGACTGTCAGATGGAAAACTATCAAACAGGAAGGACACCTACACCAAAACCCCATCAGTACGTCACCATCATCAAAGACCAGAGACAGATAAAACCACAAAGATGGGGAAGAAGCAGGGCAGAAAAGCTGGAAATTCAAAAAATAAGAGCGCATCTCCCCCTGCAAAGGAGCGCAGCCCATCGCCAGCAACAGATCAAAGCTGGTCAGAGAATGACTTTGACGAGATGAGAGAAGAAGGCTTCAGCCCATCAAACTTCTCAGAGCTAAAGGAGGAATTACGTACCCAGCGCAAAGAAACTAAAAATCTTGAAAAAAGAGTGGAAGAATTGACAGCTAGACTAATTAATACAGAGAAGTTCATAAACGAAATGACAGAGATGAAAACCATGACACGAGAAATACGTGACAAATGCACAAGCTTCGGTAACCGACTCGATCAACTGGAAGAAAGAGTATCAGCGATTGAGGATCAAATGAATGAAATGAAGCGAGAAGAGAAAACCAAAAGAAAAAAGAAGAAAAAGAAATGAACAAAGCCTGCAAGAAGTATGGGATTATGTAAAAAGACCAAATCTACGTCTGATTGGGGTGCCTGAAAGTGAGGGGGAAAATGGAACCAAGTTGGAAAACACTCTTCAGGATATCATTCAGGAGAACTTCCCCAACCTAGTAGGGCAGGCCAACATTCAAATTCAGGAAATACAGAGAATGCCACAAAGATACTCCTCCAGAAGAGCAACTCCAAGACACATAATTGCCAGATTCACCAAAGTTGAAATGAAGGAAAAAATCTTAAGGGCAGCCAGAGAGAAAGGTCAGGTTACTCACAAAGGGAAGCCCATCAGACTAACAGCAGATCTCTCGGCAGAAACTCTACAAGCCAGAAGAGAGTGGGGGCCAATATTCAACGTTCTTAAAGAAAAGAATTTTCAACCCAGAATTTCATATCCAGCCAAACTAAGTTTCATCAGTGAAGGAGAAATAAAATCCTTTACAGATAAGCAAATGCTTAGAGATTTTGTCACCACCAGGCCTGCCTTACAAGAGACCCTGAAGGAAGCCCTAAACATGGAAAGGAACAACCGGTACCAGCCATTGCAAAAACATGCCAAAATGTAAAGACCATGGAGGCTAGGAAGAAACTGCATCAACTAATGAGCAAAATCACCAGTTAATATCATAATGACAGGATCAAGTTCACACATAACAATATTAACCTTAAATGTCAATGGACTAAATGCTCCAATTAAAAGACACAGACTGGCAAACTGGATCAAGAGTCAAGACCCATCAGTCTGCTGTATTCAGGAGACCCATCTCACATGCAGAGACATACATAGGCTCAAAATAAAGGGAAGGAGGAAGATCTACCAAGCAAATGGAGAACAAAAAAAAGCAGGGGTTGCAATCCTAGTCTCTGATAAAACAGACTTTAAACCATCAAAGATCAAAAGAGACAAAGAAGGCCATTACATAATGGTAAAGGGATCAATTCAACAGGAAGAGCTAACTCTCCTAAATATATATGCACCCAATACAGGAGCACCCAGATTCATAAAGCAAGTCCTTAGAGACCTACAAAGAGACTTAGACTCCCATACAATAATAATGGGAGATTTCAACACTCCACTGTCAACATTAGACAGATCAACGAGACAGAAAGTTAACAAGGATATCCAGGAATTGAACTCATCTCTGCACCAAGCGGACCTAATAGACATCTATAGAACTCTCCACCCCAAATCAACAGAATATACATTCTTCTCAGCACCACATCACACTTATTCCAAAATTGACCACATAATTGGAAGTAAAGCACTCCTCAGCAAATGTACAAGAACAAAAATTATAACAAACTGTCTCTCAGACCACAGTGCAATCAAACTAGAACTCAGGACTAAGAAACTCAATCAAAACCGCTCAACTACATGGAAACTGAACAACCTGCTCCTGAATGACTACTGGGTACATAACGAAATGAAAGCAGAAATAAAGATGTTCTTTGAAACCAATGAGAACAAAGATACAACATACCAGAATCTCTGGGACACATTTAAAGCAGTGTGTAGAGGGAAATTTATAGCACTAAATGCCCACAAGAGAAAGCAGGAGAGATCTAAAATTGACACTTTAACATCACAATTAAAAGAACTAGAGAAGCAAGAGCAAACACATTCAAAAGCTAGCAGAAGGCAAGAAATAACTAAGATCAGAGCAGAACTGAAGGAGATAGAGTCACAAAAAACCCTCCAAAAAATCAATGAATCCAGGAGTTGGTTTTTTGAAAAGATCAACAAAATTGACAGACCGCTAGCAAGACTAATAAAGAAGAAAAGAGAGAGGAATCAAATAGACGCAATAAAAAATGATAAAGGGGATATCACCACTGACCCCACAGAAATACAAACAACCATCAGAGAATACTATAAACACCTCTACGCAAATCAACTAGAAAATGTAGAAGAAATGGATAATTTCCTGGACACTTACACTCTCCCAAGACTGAACCAGGAAGAAGTTGAATCCCTGAATAGACCAATAACAGGCTCTGAAATTGAGGCAACTGTTAATAGCCTACCCACCAAAAAAAGTCCAGGACCAGATGGATTCACAGCTGAATTCTACCAGAGGTACAAGGAGGAGCTGGTACCATTCCTTCTGAAACTATTCCAATCAATAGAAAAAGAGGGAATCCTCCCTAACTCATTTTATGAGGCCAACATCATCCTGATACCAAAGCCTGGCAGAGACACAACAAAAAAGAGAATTTTAGACCAATATCCCTGATGAACATCGATGCAAAAATTCTCAATAAAATACTGGCAAACCGGATTCAGCAGCACATCAAAAAGCTTATCCACCATGATCAAGTGGGCTTCATCCCTGGGATGCAAGGCTGGTTCAACATTCGCAAATCAATAAACGTAATCCAGCATATAAACAGAACCAAAGACAAGAACCACATGATTATCTCAATAGATGCAGAAAAGGCTTTTGACAAAATTCAACAGCCCTTTATGCTAAAAACGCTCAATAAAATCGGTATTGATGGAATGTACCTCAAAATAATAAGAGCTATTTATGACAAACCCACAGCTAATATCACTCTGAATGGGCAAAAACTGGAAAAATTCCCTTTGAAAACTGGCACAAGACAGCGATGCCCTCTCTCACCACTCCTATTCAACATAGTGTTGGAAGTTCTGGCTAGGGCAATCAGGCAAGAGAAAGAAATCAAGGGTATCCAGTTAGGAAAAGAAGAAGTCAAATTGTCCCTGTTTGCAGATGACATGATTGTATATTTAGAAAACCCCATCGTCTCAGCCCAAAATCTCCTTAAGCTGATAAGCAACTTCAGCAAAGTCTCAGGATACAAAATTAATGTGCAAAAATCACAAGCATTCTTATACACCAGTAACAGACAAGCAGAGAGCCAAATCAGGAATGAACTTCCATTCACAATTGCTTCAAAGAGAATAAAATACCTAGGAATCCAGCTTACAAGGGATGTAAAGGACCTCTTCAAGGAGAACTACAAACCACTGCTCAGTGAAATCAAAGAGGACACAAACAAATGGAAGAACATACCATGCTCATGGATAGGAAGAATCAATATCGTGAAAATGGCCATACTGCCCAAGGTGATTTATAGATTCAATGCCATCCCCATCAAGCTACCAATGACTTTCTTCACAGAATTGGAGAAAACGGCTTTAAAGTTCATATGGAACCAAAAAAGAGCCCGCATTGCAAGACAATCCTAAGTCAAAAGGACAAAGCTGGAGGCGTCACGCTACCTGACTTCAAACTATACTACAAGGCTACAGTAACCAAAACAGCATGGTACTGGTACCACAACAGAGAAATAGAGCAATGGAACAGAACAGAGTCCTCAGAAATAATACCACACATCTACAGCCATCTGATCTTTGACAAACCTGAGAGAAACAAGAAATGGGGAAAGGATTCCCTATTTAATAAATGGTGCTGGGAAAATTGGCTAGCCATAAGTAGAAAGCTGAAACTGGATCCTTTCCTTACCCCTTATACGAAAATTAATTCAAGATGGATTAGAGACTTAAATGTTAGACCTAATACCATAAAAACCCTAGAAGAAAATCTAGGTAGTACCATTCAGGACATAGGCATGGACAAGGACTTCATGTCTAAAACACCAAAAGCAATGACAGCAAAAGCAAAAATTGACACATGGGATCTAATTAAACTAAAGAGCTTTTGCACAGCTAAAGAAACTACCATCAGAGTGAACAGGCAACCTACAGAATGGGAGAAAATTTTTGCAACCTACTCATCTGACAAAGGGCTAATATCCAGAATCTACAAAGAACTCAAACAAATATACAAGAAAAAAACAAACAACCCCATCAAAAAGTGGGCAAAGGATATGAGCAGACATTTCTCAAAAGAAGACATCTATACAGCCAACAGACACATGAGAAAATGCTCGTCATCACTCGCCATCAGAGAAATGCAAATCAAAACCACAATGAGATACCATCTCACACCAGTTAGAATTGCAATCATTAAGAAGTCAGGAAACAATAGATGTTGGAGAGGATGTGGAGAAATAGGAACACTTTTACACTGTTGGTGGGATTGTAAACTAGTTCAACCATTATGGAAAACAGTATGGCGATTCCTCAAGGATCTAGAACTAGATGTACCATATGACCCAGCCATCCCACTACTGGGTATATACCCAAAGGATTATAAATTACTCTACTACAAAGACACATGCACACGTATGTTTATTGCGGCACTATTCACAATAGCAAAGACTTGGAATCAACCCAAATGTCCATCTGTGACAGACTGGATTAAGAAAATGTGGCACATATACACCATGGAATACTATGCAGCCATCAAAAAGGATGAGTTTGCGTCCTTTGTAGGGACATGGATGCAGCTGGAAACCATCATTCTTAGCAAACTATCACAAGAAGAGAAAACCAAACACCGCATGTTCTCACTCATAGGTGGGAACTGAACAATGAGATCACTTGGACTCGGGAAGGGGAACATCACACACTGGGGCCTATGAGGGGGAGAGGGGAGGAGGGAGGGATTGCATTGGGGAGTTATACATGATATAAACGTTATGCACATGTACCGTAGAACTTAAAGTATAATAAAAAATAAATAAATAAATAAATAAATAAATAAATAAAACTAGAAAGAAGCTTTCTGAGAAACTTCTTTATGATGCATGATTTCATCTCCCAGTCTTACACCTTTCTTTTGATGGAGAAGTTTACTAACACTGCTTTCATGAAATCTGCAAAGGGATATTTGGGAGCGCATTGAGACCTATACTGATAAAGGAAATATGCCCAGATATAAACTAGAAAGAAGCTTTAAGAGAAACTGCTTGGTGATTTTTGAATTCATCTCACAGAGTTACACTGTTCTATTGAGCAGTTTGCTAGCACTGTTTTCTTGGAATCTGCAATGGGATACTTCAAAACGCATGGAAGATTATGGTGAGGAAGGAAATATCCTCATAAAAAAATGGAAAGAAGCTTTCTGGGAAACCGCTTTTTGATGTATTATTCATCTCCCAGCATTACATGATTCTTTTCATGGATTTATTTTGTAGCACTGTTTTTGGGTAATCTGAGAAGCGATATTTGGGATTGCATTGCAGCCTTAGGTGAAAAGAAAATATCCTCTGATAAAAACTACAAAGAAGCTTTCTGAGAAAGTTCTTTGTGATGTGCAAATTCATCTCCTAGAGTTACACCTTTTGAATCATGGAGCAGTTTGCTAACACTGTTTTTGTGGAATCTGCAAAGGGATATTTGGGAGCACATTGAGGCCTGTAGTGAAAAAAGAAATATCTTCATATAAAAACCAAAAAGATGCTTTCTGAGGAACCGCTGCATGATGTGTGAATACACGTCACAGGGTTACACAGTTATTTTCATTGATCAGTTTGCCTACACTGTTTTCTTGGAATCTGCAATGGGATATTTCAGAGTGCATTGAGACTTATGGTGACAAAGGAAATATCCTCAGAGAAAAAATAGAAATAAGCTTTCGGAGAAATCACTTTGAGTTGTGTTACTTCATCTCACAGAGATACACGATTCTTTTCATAGATCAGATTGGTAGCATTGTTTTTGGTGAATCTGACAAGGGATATTTTGGATTGTATTGAAGCCAATAGTGACAAAGGAAATATCCGTAGAAAAAACTAAAAAGAAGCTTTATGAGAAAGTTCTTTGTGATGTGTGATTTCCTCTCAGAGTCTACACCTTTCCTTTCATGGAGCAGTCTGTTAATAGTATTTAGGTGGAATCTGTGAAGGGATATTTGGGAGCGCATTGAGGCCTACAGTGAAAAAGGAAATATCCTCAGATAAAAGCTAGAAGGAAACTTTCTGAGAAACTGCTTTGTGATCTGTGAATTCATCTCACAGAGTTACACCATTGTTTTCATTGAGCAGTTTGATAGCACAGTTTTTGTGGAATCTGCAATAGGATATTTGGGAGTGAATTGAAGCTTATGGTGATAAGGAAAATATTCTCAGATAAAAATTAGATAGCAGCTTTCTGAGCTACTGCTTTTTGATGCATGAAATCATCTCACAGAGCTACACTGTTCTTTTCATTGAGCAGTTTGCTAACCCTGTTTTCTTGTAATCTGCAATGGGATATTTTGGAGTGCATTGAAGCTTATGGTGACAAAGAAAATATACTCAGACAAAAACTAGAAAAATATTTCAGAGAAACTGCTTTGTGATTTGTGAATTTATCTCACCGAGTTACATGATTCATTTCATGGAGCAGTTTGACAGCACTGTTTTTGGGGAATCTGAGAAGAGATATTTTGGATCGCATTGAAGCCTATGGTGACAAAGGAAATATCCTCAGAGAAAAACTAGAAAGCAGCTTTCTGAGAAACTTCGTTGTGATGTGTGAATTCATCTCACAGAGTTACACGTTTCTTTTCATGGAGCACTTTACTAACACTCTTCTTGTGGAATATGCAAAGTGATATATGGGATTGCATTGAGTCCTATGGAGAAAAGGAAAATATCCTCAGATAAAAATTAGAAAGAAGCTTTCTGAGAAACTGCTTTGAGATGTGTGAATTCATCTCACAAGATCACACCATTCTTTTCATTCAGCAGTTTCATAACACTGTTTTCGTGGAATCTGCAATACACCATTTTGTAGCACATTGAAGCCTATGGTGACAAAGGAAATATCCTCAGATAAAAACAAAAAAGATGCTTTCTGAAAAACTCTTCTGTGAAGTGTGAATTTATCTCACAGAGTTACACTGTTCTTTCAATTTGGCAGTTTACTAACACTGTTTCCTTGGAACCTTCAATGGGATATTTCGGAACGCATTGAAGCTTATGGTGACAAAGAAAATATCCCCAGAAAAAAACTAGAAAGAAAATTTCTGAGAAAATACTTTCTGATTAGTGAATTCATCTCATACTGTTACCGAACTCTGTTCATGCAAAGTTTGGTAGCACTTTTTTTGGGGAATCTGAGTAGGGATATTTTAGATCTCTTTGAAGCCTATGGTGACAAGGAAATATCTTTAGAAAAAAACTAGAAAGTAGGTTTCTGAGAAACTTCTTTGTGAGGTGTTAATTCGTCTCACAGAGTTACACCTTTCTTCTCATATAGCAGTTCGCTAACACTGTTTTCATGGCATCTGCAAAGTGATATTTGGGAGCAGGTTGAGGTCTATAGTGAAAAACGAAATATTCTCAGATAAAAACGAGAGAGAAGCTTTCTGAGAAACTACTTTGAGATGTGATAATGCATCTCTCAGTGTTATACGATTCTTCTCATGGATCAGGTTAGTTCACTGTTTTTGGGGAATCTGAGAAAGGATATTTTGGATCACATTGAAGCCTATGATGACAAAGGAAATATCCTCAGATAAAAACTAGAAAGAAGTTTTCTGAGAAAGTTCTTTGTGATGTGTGAATTCACCTCACAGAGTTACACCTTCCTTTTCATGGAGCAGTTTGCTAAGACTGTTTTCATTGAATCTGCTGAGGGATATTTGGGAGTGCATTGAGGCATATAGTGAAAAGGGGAATATGCTCATATAAAAACTATAAAGAAGGTTTCTGAGAACCTGCTTTGTGATGAGTGAATTCATCTCACAGAGTAACACCTTTCTTTTCATTGAGCAATTTGATAACACTGTTTTCATAGAATCTGTAATATTATATTTGGGAGCACTTTGAAGCCTATGGTGACAAAGGAAATATCCACATATAAAAACCAAAAAGATGCTTTCTGAGAAACTGCTTTGTGATGGGTGAATACATCTGATAGAGTTAAACTTTCCTTTCACTTGAGCAGTTTACTAACACTGCTTTCTTGGAACCTTCAATGGGATAATTTGGAGCACTTTGAAGCTTATGGTGACAAAGGATATATCCCCAGACAAAAAGTAGAAAGAAGCTTTATGAGAAAACGCTATATGTCTTATTAATTCATCTCACAGTGTTACATGATTTTTTTCATGGGTCATTTGTTAGCACTGTTTTTGGGGAGTCTGAGAAGGGATATTTTAGATCTCATTGAAGCCTGTGTTGACAAATGAAATATCCTCAGATAAAAACGAGAAAGAAGCTTTCTGAGAAAGTCGTTTGTGATGTGTGAATTCACCTCACAGTGTTACACCATTCTTTCATTGATCAGTTTGTTAACACTGTATTCGTGGAATCTGCAATAGGATATTTGCTAGCGCATTGAAGTCTATGGTGACATAGGAAATATCCTCAGATGAAAAGCAAAAAGAAGCTTTCTGAGAAACTGCTTTGTGATGTGTCAATTCATCTCACAGAGTTACACTGTTCTTTTCATTGAGTAGTTTGCTACAACTGTTTTCTTCGAATCTGCAATGGGATATTTTGGAGCACATTGAAGCTTATGGAGACAAAGAAAATATCCTCAGACAAAACTAGAAAGAATCTTTCTGAGAAACTGCTTTGTGATTTGTGAATTTATCTCACAGAGTTACATGATTGCTTTCATGGATCATTTTGGTAGCACTGTTTTTGGGAAATCTGAGAAGGGATATTTGGGATCTCACTGAGGCTTATGGTGACAAAAGAAATATCCTCAGATAAAATGCAGAAAAAATCTTTCTGAGAAAATTCTTTGTGATGCGTGCATTCATCTCACTGAGTTACACCATTCTTCACATGGAGCAGCTTGCTAACACTGTTATCGTGTAATATTCAATGGGATATTTTGGAGCACATTGAAGCTTATGGTGACAAAGGTAATATCCTCAGACAAAAACTAGAAAGAAGCTTCCTAAGAAACTTCTTTGTGATTTGTGAATTCATCTCACAGAGTTACATGAATCTTTTCATGGAGCAGTTTGGTAGCACTGTTTTAGGGGAATCTGAGAAGGGATATTTTGGATCACATTGAAGCCTATGGTGACAAAGGAAATATCCTCAAATAAAAACTAGAAAGAAGCTTTCTGAGAAACTGTTTCATGATGTGTGAATTCATCACACAGAGTTACACCATTCTTTTCATTGAGCAGTTTGATAACACTTTTTTGTGTAGTCTGCAATAGGATATTTGGGAGCACAGTGAAGCCTATGGTGACAAACGAAATATCTTCAGATAAAAACCAAAAAGCAGCTTTCTGACAAATGGCGTTGTTATGTGTGAATTCACCTCACACAGTTACAAAGTTCTTTTCATTGAGCAGTTTCATAACACTGTGTTCGTGGAATCTGCAAAGGGATATTTTGGAGTGCATTGAAGCTTAAGGTGATAAAGGAAATAACCTCATATAAAAACTAGAAAGAAGCTTTCTAAGGAAATGCTTTCTGATGTGTAAATTCTTCTCACAGAGTTACACGAGCCTTTTCATAGAGCAGTTTGGTAACACTGTTTTTTTGGAATCTGAGAGAGGACAATTTAGATCGCCTTGAAGCCTATAGCGACAAAGGAAATATCCTCAGATAAAAGCTAGAAAGAAACTTTCTAAGAAACTTCTTTGTGATGTGTGAAATCATCTCACAGAGATACACCTTTCTTTCCATGGAGTCACTTCGTAACAATGTTTTCGTGGAATTGGCAATGGGATATTTTTGAATGCAATGAGGCCTATGGTGAAAAAGGAAATATCCTCTGATAAAAACTAGAAAGAAGCGTTCTGAGAGAATGTTTTGTGATGTGTGAATTCATCTCATAGAATTACACCTTTCTTTTGATGGAGCAGTTTGCTAACACTGTTTTCGGGTAATCTGCAAAGGGATATTAGGGAGCACCTTGAGGCCTATGGTGAAAAACTAACTATCCTCATATAAAAACTAGAAGGAAGGTTTTGGGAAACTGGTTTGTGACGTATGAATTCATCTCACAGAGTTACACCGTCCTTTTCATTAAGCTGTTTGAAAGCACTGTTTTCATGGAATCTGCAAAGGGATATTTCAGAGTGCATTGAAGCTTATTGTGACCAATGAAATATCCTCAGACAAAAGCTAAAAAGAAGCTGTCTGAGAAACTTCATTGTTATGTGTGAATTCATCTCACAGTGTTACACTGTTCTTTTCATTGAGCAGCTTGCTAACACTGTTTTCCTGGAATCTGGAAAGAAATATTTGGGAGCAGTTTGAGGCCTAAAGTGAAAAAGGAAATATCCTCAAATAAAAACTAGAAAGATAAAAACTAGAAAGTAACTTTCTGAGAAACTGCTTTGTGGTGTGAGAATTCATCTCACAGAGTTACATTGTACTGTTCATTGAGCAGTTTGATAATACTGTTTTCGTGTAATCTGCAATAGGATATTTGGGAACACTTTGAAGCTGATGGTGACAAAACATGTATCTTCAGAAAAAACTAGAAAGATTTTTTTCTGAGAAACTGCTTTGTGATGTTTTAATTCATCTCACAGAGTTATATGATACTTTTCATGGATCACTTTGGTAGCACTGTTTTTGGGGATTCTGAGAAGGTATATTTTGCATTGCATTGAAGCCTAAGGTAACAAAGGAAATATCCTAAGGAAAAAACTAGAAAGAATCTTTCTGAAAAACTTCTTCACGATGTGTGAAATAATCTCACAGAGTTGCACCTTTGTATTCATGGAGCAGTTTGCTAACATTGTTTTCCTGGAATCTGCAAAGGGATATTTGAGAGTGCATTGAGGCCTATGGTGAGAAAGGAAATATCCTCAGATAAAAACTAGAAAGAAGCTTTCTGAGAAACTGCTTTGTGCTGCGTGAGTTCATCTTACAGAGTTACACCATTCTTTTCAATGAGCAGTTTGCTAACAATGTTTTCGTGTAATCTGCAAAGTTATATTTCGGAGCACATGGAAGTTTAAGGTGACAAGGGAATTACCCTTATTTAAAAACTAGAAAGATGTTTTCTAGTGAAACGTTTTCTGATGTGTGAATTCATCTCACAGAGTTACACTGTTTTCTTCATTGAGCAGTTTCTTGGCACTCTTCTTGGGGAATATGCAACGGGAAATTTCGGAATGCACTGAAGTCTTTGGTGACAAAGGAAATATCCTCAGACAAAAACTAGAAAGAAGCTTTCCAAGAAACTGCTTTGTGATTGAATTCATCTCACAGAGTTACACCATTCTTGTCACAGCATGATAACACTGCTAACGTGGAATCTGCAGTAGGATAGTTGGGAGCTCATTGAAGCCTCTGGTGACAAAGGAAAGATCCTCAGATTAAAACCAAAAAGCTTTCTGAAAAACTACTTTGTGATGTGTGAATTCATCTCACAGAGTTACACTGTTCTTTTCATTGAGCAGTTTGCTAGCACTATTTGCTTGGAATCTGCAATGGGATATTTCAGAGCCCATTGAAGCTAATGGTGACAAAGAAATATCCTCAGAAAGAAACTAGAAATAATCTCTCTGAGAAACTTCTTTGTGATTTGTGAATTCATGTAACAGAGGTGCACAATTCTTTTCATGGTGCAGTTTGGTAGCACTGTTTTTGGAGAATCTGAGAAGGGATATTTTGGATTGCATTGAAGAATGCAGTGACAAAGGAAATATCCTCATATAAAAACTAGAAATAAGCTTTCTGAGAAACCACTTTGTGATGTGTTAATAAATCTCACGGAGTTACATGATTCTTTTCATGGATCAGATTGGTAGACCTGTTTTTGGGGAATGTGAGTAGAGATATTTAGGATCTCATTGAAGCCTATGGTGAAAAAGGATATATCCTAAGATAAAAACTAGAAAGAAGCATTCTGAGAAAGTTCTTCATGACATGTGTATTCATCTCACAGAGTTTCACCTTTCTTTTCATGGAGCAGTTTGCTTACACTGTTTTCATGAAATCTGCAAAGGGATATTTGGGAGCACATTGAGGCCTACAGAGAAAAAGGAAACATCCTCAGATAAAAACATGAAAGGAGCATTCTGAGAAATGTCTTTGTTATGTGTTAATTCATCTCACAGAGTCACACTATTCTTTTCATGGATAAGATTGGTAGCACTGTTTTTGGGTAATCTGAAAAAGGATAATTTGGATTGCATTGAAGCCTATGGTGACAAAGGAAATATCCTCAGATAATTACTAGAAAGAAGCTTTCTGAGAAAGTTCTTTGTAATGTGTGAATGCATGTCACAAAGTTACACGTTTCTTTTCATGAATCAGTTTGCTAACACTGTTTCTGTGGAATATGCAAAGGGATATTTGGGAGTGCTTTGAGGCCTATAGTGAAACAGGAAATGTCATCAGAAAAAAAATAGAAAGAGGCGTTCTGAGAAACTGCTTTGTGATGTGGGAATTCATCTCACAGAGTTACACCATTCTTTACATTGAGCAGTTCGATAACACTGTTTTTGTGGAATGTGCAGTAGGATATTTGGGAGTGCATTGAAGCTTATGGTGGAAAAGGAAATATCCTCAGACAAAAACTAGAAAGAAGCTTTCTAAGAAAGTTATTTGTAAAGTGAGAATTCATCTCACAGTGTGACAACTTTGTTTTCATGGAGCAGTTTGCTAACACTGTTTTCATGGAATCTGAAATGGGATATTCTGGAGCACATTGAGGCCTAGAGTGAATAAGGAAATATCCACAGATAAAAACTAGAAAGAGACTTTCTGAGAAACTGCTTTGTGATGTGTGAATTCACCTTAATGTGTTACACTGTTCTATTCATTGAGATGTTTGATAACACTCTTTTTGTGGAATCTGCAATAGTATATTTGGGAGTGCATTGAAACCTACTGTGACAAAGGAAATATCCTCACATAAAGGCCAAAAAGAACCTTTCTGTGAAACTGATTTGTGATGTGTGAATTTATCTCCCAGAGTTTCAATGTTTTTTCATTGAGAAATTTTCTGATACTTTTCTCGTTTAATCTGCAATGGGATACTTGGGGAATATCCTGAGTTAAAACTAGAAAGAATCTTTCTGAGAAACTTCTTTGTGATATGGGAAATCATCTCAAAAGTGTACACCATTGCTTTAATTGAGCTGTTTGATAACACTGTTTTCGTGGAATCTGCAATAGGATAACTGGGAGCACATTAAAGTCTATGGTAATGAAGGAAATATCCTCAGATATAAACCAAACAGAAACTTTCTGAGGAATTGCTTTGAGATGTGTGAATTCATCTCACAGAGTTAAACTGTTCCCTTCATTGAGTAATTTTCTAACACTGTTTTCTTGGAATCTGCAATGGGATATTTCAGAGTGCATTGAAGTTTATGGAGACAAAGGAAATATCCTCAGATAAAAACTGGAAAGAATTTTTCTGAGAAACGACGTTGTCTTTGTGAATTCATCTCAGAGAGTTACACAAGTCTTTTCATGGAGCAGTTTGGCAGCACTGTTTTTGGGGAATCTGAGAGTGGATAATTGGGATGGAATTCAAGAATATGTTGACCAAAAAAATCCTGAGACAAAAACTAGAAAGAATCTCCCTGTGAGTGTTCTTTGTGATGGACAAATTCATCTCACAGAGTTACACCTTTCTTTTCATTGAGCAGTTCATAACACTGTTTTCCTGGAATCTGTAAGAGGATATTTTGGAACACATTGAAGCCTATGTTGACAAAGGAAATATCCTCAGACACAAACCATAAAAAATCTTTCTGAGAAACTGCTTTGTGATGTGTGAATTCTTCTCAGAGAGTTACAATGTTCTTTGCATTGTGCAGTTTACTAACACTGTTTTCGTAGATTCTGCAAAGGAATATTTCAGAGAGCATTGAAGCTTAAAGTGACAAAGGAAACACTCTCACATAAAAACTAGAAAGAATTTTTCTGAGAAAATGCTTTCTGATAGGTTAATTCATCTCACAACGATACAGAATTCTTTTCATGGAGCAGTTTGGTAGCCCTGTTTTTGGGGAATCTGAGAAGGGATATTTCGGATCGCATTGAAGCCTATAGTGACAAAGAAAATATGCTCAGGTAAAAACTAGAAAGAAGCTTTCTGAGAAATTTCTTTGTGATGTGTGAATTCATCTCACAGAGTTGCATCTTTCTATTGATGCAGCTGTTTGCTAACACTGTTTTTGTGGAATCTGAAAAGGCATATTTGGGAGCAAAATGATGCATATAGTGAAAAAGGGAATATCTTTAGATAAAAGCTAGAAACATGTTTTCCGAGAAAATGTTTTGTGATATATCAATTCATCTCACAGAGTTACACCATTATTTTCCCTCAGCTGTTTGTTAACATTGTTTTCTTGGAATATGCAATAGGATATTGGGAGCACATAGAAGCCTATGGTGACAGAGGAAATATCCTCAGACAAAAACCAAAAAGATGCTTTCAGAGAAATTACTTTGTGATGTGTGAATTCATTACACAGAGTTACACTGTTCTTTTTATTGAGTAGTTTGCTAACCCTGTTCTCTTGGAATCTGCATTGGGATATTTCAGAGTGCATTGAAGCTTAGGGTGGCAAAGGAAATGTCTTCAGTAAAAAACTAGAAAGAAGCTTTCTGTGAAACTTCTTTGTGATGCGTGAATTCATCTCAGAGAGTTACACATTTCTTTTCATGGAGCGGTTTGCTAACCCTCTTTTCGTGGAATCTACAAAGAGATATTTGGGAGTGCATTGAGGCCTATGGTGAGAAAGGACATGTCGTCAGATTAAAACTAGAAAGATGATTTTTAGAAACTGCTTTGTGATGTGTGAATTCATCTCACGGAGTTACACTGTACTTTTCATTGAGCAGTTTGCTAATACTCTTTTCTTGGAATGTGCAATGGGATATTTCGGAGCTCATTGAAGCTTATGGTGACAAAGAAAATGTCCTCAGATAAAAATCAAAAGAAGCTATCTGAGAAACTGCTTTGTGATGCGTGAATTTATCACACAGAGTTACACCATTCTTTTCATTGAGGAGTTTGCTAACACTTCTTTCATTTAATCTGCAGTTTAATATTCTGGCACGCATTGAGGAATATGGTGAAAAAGGAAATATCCTCATATAAAAACTAGAAAGATGGTTTCTGAGAAACTGCTTTGTGATGTGTGAATTCATCACACAGAGTTACACCATTCTTTTCATTGAGGAGTTTGCTAACACTTCTTTCGTTTAATCTGCAATTTAATATTCTGGCACACATTGAGGAATATGGTGAATAAGGAAATATCCTCATATAAAAAATAGAAAGATGGTTTCTGAGAAACTGCTTTGTGATGTGTGAATTCCTCTCACACAGTTACACTTCCATTTTAATGGAGCAGTTTGGTAGCAATGTTTTTGGGGATATAAGAAGGGATATTTTGAAATACATTGAAGTCTATGGTGGCAAAGGAAATATCCTCAGACAAAAACTAGAAAGAAGCTTTCTGAGAAACTTCTGTGTTCTGTGTGAATTCTTCTCACAGAGTTACATCTTCCTTTTCATGAGGCAGTTTTCTAATACTGTTTTCATGGACACTGCAAAGGGATATTTGGGAGTGCATTGAGGCCTATAGTAAAAAAGGAAATCTCAGATAAAAATGAGAAAGAAGCATTCTGAGAAATCACTTTCTGATGTGTTAATTCATCTCACAGAGTTACACGATTCTTTGCACGGATTATTTGGTAGCATTATTTTTGGGAAAACAACTGAGAAGGGATATTTTGGTTCCCATTGAAGCCTGTGTTGACAAAGGAAATATCCTCAGATAAAAGCTAGAAAGAAGCTTTCTGAGAAAGTCCGTTGTAGTGTGTTAATTCATCTCACAGAGTTACATCATTATTTTCATTGATCAGTTTGCTAACACAGTTTTTGTGGAATCTGCAAAGGAATATTTGGGAGTGCTTTGAGGCCTATAGTGAAACAGTGAATATCATTAGAGAAAAACTAGAAAGAAGCTTTCAGAGAAACCACTTTGTGATGTGTGTATACAACTCACAGAGCTACACCACTCTTTACATTGAGCAGTTTGATAACACTGTTTTCGTGGAATCTGCAATAGGATATTTGGGAGTGCATAGAAGCATATGGTGAGAAAGGAAATATCCTCATTAAAAGAAAAAGAAGCCTTCTGAAAAACTACTTTGTGATGGTGAATTCATTTCACAGAGTTACACTGTTCTTTTTATTGAGTAGTTTGCTACCACTGTTTTCTTGGAATCTGCAATGGAATATTTCAGAGCCCATTGAAGCTTATGGTGACAAAGAAATATCCACAGACAGAAACTAGAAAGAAGCTCTCTGAGAAACAGCTTTGTGATTTGTGAATTCATCTCACAAAGGTACATGATTCCTTTCTTTGACTACCTTGGTAGCACTGGTTTTGGGGAATCTGAGAAGGGATATTTTGGATCGCATTGAAGAATGTGTTGACAAAGAAAATATCTTCATATAATAACTAGAAAGAAGCTTTCTGAGAAACTGCTTTGTGATGTGTTAATTCATCTCACAGAGTTACACGATTCTTTTCATAAATCAGATTGGTAGCACTGTTTTGGGGGATTCTGAGAAGATATACTTAGGATCGCATTGAAGCCTATGGTGAAAAAGGATATATCCTCAGATGAAAATTAGAAAGAAGCATTCTGAGAAAGTCCTTTGTGACATGTGTATTTATCTCACAGAGTTACACCTTTCTTTTCGTGGAGCAGTTTGCTAACACTGTTTACGTGGAATCTGCAAAGGAATATTTGGGAGCACATTGAAGCCTATAGTGAAAAAGAAAATATTCTCAGATAAAAACGAGAAAGAAACATTCTGGGAAATCATTTTATCCTGTGATAATTCATCTCACCAAGAAACAATATTCTTTTCATCAATCATTTGGTAATACTGTTTTTGGGAAATCTGAAAAGAATAATTTGGATCACATTTAAGCCTATGGTGACAAATGAAATATCCTCAGATAATAACTAGAAAGAAGCTTTCTGAGAAAGTTCTTTGTGATGTGTGAATTCATCCCACATAGTTACACTGTACTATTCATTGAGCAGTTTGCTGACACTGTTTTCATGCAATCTGAAAAGGGATATTTGGGATCACATTGAGTCCTACGGCCAAAAAGGAAATATCCTCTGAATTAAACTGGAAAGAAAATTTCTGAGAAACTGCTTTTTGATGTGTTAATTCGTCTGACAAAGTTACACTGTTGTTTTCATTGAGGAGTTTGCTGACACTACTTTCTTGGAATCTGCAGTGGGATATTTTGGAGTGCATTGAAGCTTATGTTGATAAAGGAAATATCCTAGCATAAAAATTAGAAAGAAGCTTTCTGAGAAACAGCTTTTTGATTTACAAAATCATCTCACAAAGTTACATGCTTCTTTTCCTGGAGCAGTTTTGTAGCACTGTTTTTGGGGAATCTGAGAAGAAATATTTTGGATCACATTGAAGCCTATTTTGACAAAGGAAATACCCTCAGATAAAAACTAGAAAGAAGCTTTCTGAAAAAGATCTTTGTGATATATGAATTCATCTCTCAGAGTTACACCGTACTTTTCACTGAGCAGTTTGCTGACACTGTTTTCATGGAATCTGCAAAGCGATATTTCAGAGCGCATTGAACCTCAAGGTGATGAAGAAAATATGCTCATATAAAAACTAGAAAGAAGCTTTCTGAGGAAATGCTTTCTGATGTGCTAATTCTTCTCACAGAGTTACACGATTCTTTTCATAGAGCAGTTTGGTAACACTGTTTTTCTGGAATCTGAGAAGGGACATTTTGGATCGCCTTGAAGCCTATGGTGACAAAGGAAATATCCTCAGATAAAAACTAGAAGGAAGCTTATTGAGAAAGTTCTTTATGACCTGTGAATTCAACTCACAGAGTTACACCTTTATTTCCTTTTTTTCTCTCTTCTCTCTCTCTTTTTTATTATTATTATACTTTAAGTTCTAGGGTACATGTGCATACAGTGCAGGTTTGTTATGTATGTATACTTACGCTGTGTTTGTGTACTGCACCCATCAACTCATCAGCACACATCAACTCATGATTTACATCAGGTATGACTCCCAATGCAATCCCTCCCCCACCCATCATAGGCCCCAGTGTGTGTTGTTCCCCTTCCCAAGTCCAAGTGATCTCATTGTTCAGTTATGGCCTATGAGTGAGAACATGTGGTATTTTGTTTCCTGTTCTTGCGATAGTTTGCTGAGAATGATGGTTTCCAGCTGCATCCATGTCCCTACAAAGGACGCAAACTCATCCTTTTTATGGCTGCATAGTATTCCATGGTGTATATGTGCCACATTTTCTTAATCCATTCTGTCACTGATGGACATTTGGGTTGATTCCAAGTCTTTGTTATTGTGAATAGTGCCACAATAAACATACGTGTGCATATGTCTTTATAGCAGCATGATTCATAATCCTTTGGGTATATACCGAGTAATGGGATAGCTGGGTCATATGGCACTTCTATTTCTAGATCCTTGAGGAATCGCCATACTGTTTTCCATAATGGTTGAACTTGTTTACAATCCCACCAACAGTTAAATTGTTCGTATTTCTCCACATCCTCTCCAGCACTTGTTGTTTCCTGACTTTTTAATGATTGCCATTCTAAATGGTATGAGATGGTATCTCATTGTGGTTTTGATTTGCATTTCTCTGATGGCGAGTGATGATGAGCATTTTTTCATGTGTCTGTTGGCTGTATGAATGTCTTCTTTTGAGAAATGTCTGTTCATATACTTTCCCCACTTTTTGATGGCGTTGTTTGTTTTTTTCTCGTAAATTTGTTTGAGTTCTTTGTAGGTTCTGGATATTAGTTCTTTGTCAGATGAGTAGATTGCAAAAATTTTCTCCCATTCTGGAGGTTGCCTGTTCACTCTGACGGTAGTTTATTTTGCTGTGCAGAAGCTCTTTAGTTTAATTAGATCCCATTTGTCAATTTTGGCTTTTATTGCCATTGCTTTTGGTGTTTTAGACATGAAGTCCTTGCCCATGCCTATGTCCTGAATGGTATTACCTAGGTTTTCCTCTAGGGTTTTAATGGTATTAGGACTAACATTTAAGTCTCTAATCCATCTTGAATTAATTTTGGTATAAGGAGTAAGGAAAGAATAAAATTTCAGCTTTCTACTTTGGTGAGCCAATTTTCCCAGCACCATTTATTAAATAGCGAATCCTCTCCCCATTTCTTGTTTTTCTCAGGTTTGTCAAAGATCAGATGGGTGTAGAAGTGTGGTATTATTTCAGAGGAATTTGTTCTGTTCCATGGGTCTATACCTCTGTTTTGGTACCAATACCATGCTGTCTTGGTTATTGTAGCCTTGTAGTATAGTTTGAAGTCAGGTAGCATGATGCCTCCAGCTTTGTTCTTATGACTTAGGATTGTCTTGGCAATGCGGACTCTTTTTTGGTTCCATATGAACTTTAAAGCAGTTTTTTCCAATTCTGTGAAGAAATTCATTGGTAGCTTGATGGGGATGGCATTGAATCTATAAATTACCTTGGGCGGTATGGCCATTTTCAAGATATTGATTCTTCCTAACCATGAGCATGATATGTTCTTCCATTTGTTTGTGTTCTCTTTTATTTCACTGAGCAGTGGTTTGTAGTTCTCCTTGAACAGGACCTTTACATTCCTTATAAGTTGAATTCCTAGGTATTTTATTCTCTTTGAAGCAATTGTGAATGGAAGTTCATTCATCATTTGGCTCTTTGTTTGTCTGTTATTGGTGTATAAGAATGCTTGTGATTTTTGCACATTAATTTTGTATCCTGAGACTTTGCTGAAGTTTCTTATCAGCTTAAGGAGATTTTGGGCTGATACAATGGAGTTTTCTAAATATACAATCATGTCATCTGCAAACAGGGACAATTTGACTTCTTCTTTTCCTAACTGAATACCCTTGATTTCTTTCTATTGCCTGATTGCCCTAGCCAGAACTTCCAGCACTATGTTGAATAGGAGTGGTGAGAGAGGGCATCCCTGTCTTGTGCCAGTTTTCAAAGGGAATGTTTTTGGTTTTTGCCCATTCAGTATGATATTGGCTGTGGGTTTGCAATAAATAGCTCTTATTATTTTGAGATACTTTCCATCAATACCGAATTTATTGAGCGCTTTTAGCATGAAGGGCTGTTGAATTTTGTCAAAAGCCTTTTCTGCATCTATTGAGATAATCATGTGGTTTTCGCTTTTGTTTCTGTTTATATGCTGGATTACATTTATTGATTTGCATCTGTTGAACCAGCCTTGCATCCCAGGGACGAAGCCAACTTGACCACGGTGGTTAAGCTTTTTGATGTGCTACGGATTCGGTTTTCAGTATTTTATTGAGGATTTTTGCATCAATGTTCATCAGGGATATTGGTCTAAAATTCTCTTTTGTGTTGTGTCTCTGCCAGGCTTTGGTATCAGGATGATGTTGGCCTCATAAAATGAGTTAGAGAGGATTCCCTCTTTTTCTATTGATTGGAATAGTTTCAGAAGGAATGGTACCAGCTCCTCCTTGTACCTCTGGTAGAATTCAGCTGTGAATCCATCTGGTCCTGGACTTTTTTTCGTGGGTAGGCTATTAATTGTTGCCTCAATTTCAGAGCCTGCTATTGGTCCATTCAGGGATTCAGGTTCTCCTGGTTTTCTTGGGAGAGTGTAAGTGTCCAGCAAAATATCTATTTCTTCTAGATTTTCTAGTTTACTTGCATAGAGGTGTTTATAGTATTTCCTGATGGTAGTTTGTATTTCTGTGGGGTCTGTGGTGATATCCCCTTTATCATATTTTATTGCATCTATTTGATTCTTCTCTCTTTTCTTCTTTGTTAGTCTTGCTAGTGGTCTATCAATTGTGTTGATCTTTTCAAAAAACCAACTCCTGGATTCATTGATTTTTTGGAGGGTTTTTTGTGTCTCTATCTCCTTCAGTTCTGCTCTGATCTTAGTTATTTCTTGCCTTCTGCTAGCTTTTGAATGTGTTTGCTCTTGCTTCTCCAGTTCTTTTAATTGTGATGTTAGAGTGTCAACTTTAGATCTTTCCAGCTTTCTCTTGTGGGCATTTAGTGCTATAAATTTCCCTCTACACACTGCTTTAAATGTGTCCCAGAGATTCTGGTATGTTGTATCTTTGTTCTCATTGGTTTCCAAGAACATCTTTATTTCTGCCTTCATTTCATTATGTACCCAGTAGTCATTCAGGAGCAGGTTGTTCAGTTTCCATGTAGTTGAGAGATTTTGAATGAGTTTCTTAGTCCTGAGTTCTAGTTTGATTGCACTGTGGTCTGAGAGACAGTTAGTTATAATTTCTGTTCTTGTACATTTGCTGAGGAGTGCTTTACTTCCAATTATGTGGTCAATTTTGGAATAAGTGTGATGTGGTGCTGAGAAGAATGTATATTCTGTTGTTTTGGGGTGGAGAGTTTTGTAGATGTCTATTAGGTCTGCTTGCTGCAGAGATGAGTTCAATTCCTGGATACCCTTGTTAACTTTCTATCTCATTGTTCTGTCTATTGTTGACTGTGAGGTGTTGAAGTCTCCCATTTTTATTGTATGCAAGTCTAAGTCTCTTTGTAAGTCTCTAAGGACTTGCCTTATGAATCTGGGTGCTCCTGTATTGGGTGCATATATATTTAGGATAGTTAGCTCTTCCTGATGAATTGATCCCTTTATCATTATGTCATGGCCTTCTTTGTCTCTTTTGATCTTTGATGGTTTAAAGTTTGTTTTATCAGAGACTAGTATTGCAACCCCTGGTTTTTTTTTTTGGACTCCATTTGCTTGGTAGTTCTCCATTTGCTTGGTAGATTCATCCCTTTATTTTGAGACTATGTATGTCTCTGCATGTGAGATGGGTCTCCTGAATACAGCAGACTGATGGGTCTTGACTCTTTATCCAGTTTGCCAGTCTGTGTGTTTTAATTGGACCATTTAGTCCATTTACATTTAAGTTTAATATTGTTATCTGTGAACTTGATCCTGTCTTTATAATATTAACTGGTGATTTTGCTTATTAGTTGATGCAGTTTCTTCCTTGCCTCGATGGTCTTTTTATTTTGGCATGTTTTTGCAATAGCCAGTACCAGTTGTTCCTTTCCGTGTTTAGTGCTTCCTTCAGGGTCTCTTGTAAGGCAGGTCTGATGGTGACAATATCTCTAAGCATTTGCTTATCTGTAAAGGATTTTATTTCCCTTTCACTTATGAAACCTAGTTTGGCGGGATATGAACTTATGGGTTTAAAATTCTTTTCTTTAAGAATGTTGAATATTGGCCCCCACTCTCTTCTGGCTTGTAGAGTTTATTCAGAGAGATCTGCTGTTAGTCTGATGGGCTTCCCTTTGTGGGTACCTATATTTACTTTCATGGAGCAGTTTTCTAACAGTGTTTATGTGGAATCTGCTTAGGAATACTTGAGAGCACATTGAGGCCTATTAAAAAAAAGCAATATTGTCAGATTAAAAACTAGAAAGCTTTCTGAGGAACTCTCTTGTGATGTGTGAATTCCTCTCACAGAGTTACACCATTCTTTTCATTGAGTAGTTTGCCAACACTCTTTTCATGGAATCAGCAAAGGAATATTTGGAAGCTCATTTAGGCGTATGGTGAAAAGGGAGATATCCTCAGATAAAATCTGGAAGAAATTTTGGATGAAACTGATTTTTGATGTGTGAATTCATCTCACAGTGTTACACTGTTCTTTTCATTCACCAGTTTGCTAACACTGATTTCTTGGAATCTGCAATGAGATATCTTGGAACGCATTGAATGCTATTTTGACAAATGATATTTTGGAGTGCATTGAAGCTTATGGTTATGAAGGAAATATCCTCAGATAAAAACCAAAAAGAAACCTTCTGAGAAACTGCTTTGTGATGTGTGAATTCATATCACAGAGTTACACTGTTGTTTTCATTTAACAGTTTGCTACACTGTTTTCTTGGAATCTGCAATGGGATATTTTGGAACACATTGAAGACTATTTTGACAGTAAAATATCCTCAGATAAAAACTAGAAAGATGCTTTGAGAAAGTTCTTTGTGATGTGTGAATTCATCTCACAGAGTTAAACCGTTCTTTACATTGAGCAGTTTGCTAACACTCTTTTCGTGGAATCTGCAAAAGGATATATGGGCGCTCATTGAGGCCTATGTTGAAAACGCAAATATCCTCAGATAAAAAGTAGAAAGAAGATTGCTGAGAACCTGCTTTGTGACGTGTGTATTCATCTCACAGATTTACACTGTTCTTTTCTTTGTGCAGTTTACTAACACTGTGTTTGTGGAATCTGCAAAGGAATACTTTGGAGCACGTTGATGTTTGGACAAACGGAGGCAAGGTGGTGCAGTTCCGGGTTCTTCACCATCAATTTTCCCCCGCCCGGGAAAGACACGGGTCGATTGCACAGGCGCAATCCAACCTC